>NW_017132657.1:468636-476343 GCF_001652005.2 Ceratina calcarata | reverse complement strand
ACATCCTTAAATGAAGAATTAATTGGTCAATAATTTTTATATCTAAATAACTAGACTTCGAAGATTTGATTTTTTTTCCTCAAAATCGATCGCGTACCTTGAAAGCTGGTGATGTTCCTTAGATGAAACTCCGTAAAGGCAATATTGGCGATTTCAGGTGCGACGCCGCCGACATACATAGGCGCGACAAGTTTCAGGTCTTCCTTGGGACCTTCGTTGATTATGCTCCTAGCAGGACCGCGGTCAACCCTCATCGTGAAGTTCTTCTTGATCGCGAGAAGCTCGGCCACGTGGGGTTTACCGTCGGCTACCATTTCGTAACTGTACATAGTCGAGGTCGGGTAATTACCGACGTCGTATGAGACTCTGACACGGCCACTGAACAATTCGACGGCGATGTGGTCGCCGTTCTGGCCGTTGTAGAGGAGAACCCCGTTCTCCTGCGTAGTCGTAAATACGATGGTCACGTTCGCCTCGGGCCTCGTGCGTAGCGGCTCCAGCTCGACCAGCGAGCTGTTGTCCACGAAGCTCAAACTCGTCAGGTACTCGCATCGTTTTCCTTTATCAGAATACATTCAGTTATAGCGTGACATCATTATTCTATTTTGAATGCACGTGTTATTCTTTGCGTTCAAACAATATCTATAAAATATTTTTGTGATTACTTACCGGTGTAGCCGGGGTGGCACTGGCAAAGATAGTCCGCGGCGGAAGCGGGAGCTGGTTGGAAGCATGCACCGTGCTGACAGTCATGGTGTGCACATGGACTAGTTTGCGGGTAGAGCATGGCTGTCGAGGGTGCCGCCTCGCAATATCTCCCCGTGTATTCCGCCGCGCACTTACATTCGTAATTGTTTATGCCGTCGATGCAAGTAGCACCGTTCTAGACAAAAGAATTGAACATCCTTTAAATAAATTCGAAAATTGTTTCCTAAATAGATTGCTATTTCCACGACCATCGATTACTGTTTTTAATTGGTATCCAAATTATAAAATCAATGAAAATGTTGAATGTTTCTATAAGCGATCTGCTGTATTATAGACTTGAGAAAAGGGATAAGATACCTGGCACATATGATCAACGCAGTCATCCAGGTTGGTGGAACAATTGAGGCCGGTGAAGCCGATTGGGCATTCGCAGCTATAGTGGGTCCCGTGGTCGACGCATCGGCCCCCGTTCTCGCAGGGGTCGTGTCCTTTTGTGCAAAAGGGTATTTTCTCCTCGCAGTATTTGCCCATGAATCCTGGGGTGCACTCGCATCTGTAGGCTTGTACAAGGTCAACGCAGGTTGCGTTGTTCGTGCACTTGTTGTTCTCGCAATCGTCGACGTTGTTTTCGCATCGAAGTCCCTTGTACCCGGGGGCGCAGTCGCAACTGTCACACACCAACTTTTCGTCAATCGAGACATTGACCACGATCTTCGATCGCGCGATATCCGCTAATCATTATCGTCACACGTAACGGAAATCGACAAAGTCGTTCGATTAATCGTTTTCTTAAAATCACAGAATTTCCTTTTAAATTATTTCGTTTGATACAGAATTCTATACTCCGTGGCAGAATTAATTATTCATATAATTCTTCAATATGTACTATTAGTTTAGAATTGCATTGTGAGAACATTGATCAACGTTTTAAATTTTCATACCGCGAAATAGGCTTGGCGAAAAAAAAATATACCGAGTTGTAATCGTTTCGTCGATAGGCTGTTACGTGTAACCGCTACTCTTCGGGGCTCACGTGCAGAGGTCCCGTTTTATTTATTCATACAACAGTACACGCGCAATTCTCGTTTTTTTTTTTTTTTTCACGTGCAATTTACTGCTACTGAAACTACATCTCATACTCTACGAAAATGGGTTAAATAGCTCTTTTACGATGCAAATACGTACATCCTCCCTCTTCCACGCGTGTATTTTTCAGATACTATATCATCGCGCAATATTAGTTTCGCTAGGCGGATTCGTAATGGTTGACTCGTACTACTAGACAGTGAAATACTTCCAAATTGGATTTGTACTCGACGATTTGAATTTCGATTTTCTCGCGGTCGTTACAATACGCTACGATAAACAGATGTTGTTTGGCCAAATACGTTTAGTACTTTACGTGCACGTCTACACAATTTCTGATCGATACTACTGCCTCCCGTATAATGGAAGGTTCGAAGGAAATCGGAGCTACAGTAAATACACAACTCGTGATTATATCTATCTGCAGCAGGATTCTGATCGAACTAGAAACGTCTAAGTCAATTTGTACGTCTCTGACAACGAACTTGTTCAAATAAATGAGACATACAATACGTCAGTAAATACAGTACGTCAGCAGTGTATAAAAAATAAAAAGAAATAAAAGTAAAATTGAAGTTTGATTAGAATCCGTCGCAGACGTCGTTTCTACGGGCACCACTGAACGAGCACATATAACATCAGACCCGAACGAGCTGGCTAAATAAGATAATCTACGTTGGGCTAGTAAAGAGCTTGGTACCTGAATCTTCCTTCTTCCAATACTTTACAAGTTCCGGTGTTCCGGCAAGGATTTCCATAGCACGCATCGATTTTATGTTCACACCGGTCCCCGTGATATCCTGGCGTGCATTTGCAACGGTATTTCCGGTCCGGGAACGTCTCGCAAAATCCTCCGTTCTCGCATGGCGAGGTGTAGCACAGGTCGCACTTGGCCAGGACTTCGGCTGGCTGTTGGTTGGCTGCGCGGAAGAAAGGTCTACGATTAATGAGCAATTTTAGTACCCCATTGTGACATAGGGCCAAAAAACCATGAACTAAACAGACTGCGTCACGGATCGTTGAAAATCAAAAACGTGGTCGGGCGCGTGGTACATCATGCCGGTCGGCGGCGAACGGCGACCAGCTGATTAACATTTTCATTAATATAACTTCAAAAGGACCAACTAGTTTTCCTTGACAAAATAATTAAAAATACACCGTGATCTTATTTTATCCTTCGCTTCATATCTTTCAAGTTACTATGAATTCTATCCTTTAAATAAACAATTCTTTGAATATTGTAATCCTAAGAGTACACTAAAAACGTTCTCAATCTATCAAATGAAATTATATCTCACAATCAGATCCAAAAATGTGTTTAATTAAAGACGAAAAAAAAATCTAGCCAATTGTGCGATTGATGATCGCAGCTGGTCGGTTTCGCCGCGACCGCGGTATCTGTCGAGGAAATACATACTTTTGCATTGGAACTCGGCCGCCGGGGTCGTCAGCAGCAGCTTGTCCCTCATCGCCGGTGGTTCCATGCATTTCGCTATCCCTGGTTCCAGGTAATCTTTCTTCACCCATTCGGCCAACCATCGCATGCTGCAGTCGCAGTACAGCGGGTTGGACCCGAGAGCGCTGTAAACGGAATCCGGGGCCGGTGAATTATTATCGGAACCGAACTGCGACCCGCGTAACTTTAACGCGAGAGCGAATACTCACAGGTGGGATATAGATTGGAGGTCCTCGAACGCGCCCTCCGGGATCACGGATATGTCGTTACCGTGCAGGGACCTGATACAAATCCGAATTTTTAACGATATTCAACGATGTCTACAGCAAAGACAAAAGATGACTTCATGATAAGAATAGCAGCCTGACGATGACGTTACATTAATTTCATATGCAAACGCGTAACCAAGTTATGTTTTTTCACCGCAATCTTGACGTGTCATGTAATAGTTTAATGTAATAGTACATTATCCGACAATAGGGTAATTATGTAGTACACGAGGCGTTAACATAATCTTAATAGAGGAGGGTTAGCTTCGCTAACGAGGCACCTCGGTAAATGCTTATATAAACTGATAGCATTAAACTTATTATTATTACATACTATTAATGTTACATTTTGTGACACAAGTCGACATCGTGTCATCCAATGGTAGATATTACTAATTAGGGTAACGATAATATTATTATTGAATCATATACGTAGAGCATATACTTAATCGTATTATTATTTGCCGATATAATGCGATAAATCTGTCTCTTGAAATTCGATAATTTTGGAATCATTTCGTAATTCGATGCCTCTGATACATACATACATACATACACAGACAGACAAATTATAGCCAGCGTTCATGACTTTAACGTACGCGCAAACGATTCGACGAATTAATTATAATGATTACGGTAATAAAGAACGGTCGTTCCTCAAATTGTCCGCGTAAAGAAATTAATAACCCAATCATCGGAATGAACGTATTATGACGGTAAACCGGCGCGGCGCGGCGGACGGTTTTCGCTCGTTAATTTAACGCAGATTGTTTCCCCGACGTCGCCTCGTCGCTTTCATTTACGTATTCGATTATTGAAGTTTAATGCGCGCGCGACAATCGATTTTATTCATCGACAAACTCAAAGCGCACTCTGTTGTCTCACCGTTCGCGAACAGTACTTTTCCAAGAAAAATGATTGCCTGCCCGCGTGCCGTGACATATTTGACCCTTTTATCGCTTAATTCACAACGATTCTTTCCCATATACGTAATTTATGAGCAGCGCGTGCCCGGCTATTCTGATGAGTGAAACGAATTTATAAATCTACAGCATTGTGTTTCAGACTCACATTATTCGTAGCGATTTTAATCCGACCAGGGCGTTGCGCTGGACGCACTGCAGTTTATTATAGTTGATGATTCTGGAAACAGCATAATCATATTATGTTAATAATATCGTAACGGATAAGGGAGACAAAATTTCAAATTCGAGAATTAAAAAAATATAGAAATATAATGAAAACGAATTTGTAGAAGACCAGGCTAAATAAAATTAAATTCTAGTACAAACTGCACCCCGGAAATCAATGAAACTTGTAAATAAAATTGATATACTATCTAAATAATTGATATAACTTACAGATGTGATAATTTGGTCAGGTTCTTGAAAGTATCGTTCGACAGCATTCCGATCTGATTATTGCTCAGGTCACTGAAAAACAGAAAACAATAAACTCTCAGATTTTTCCTTGCAACGACTACTAGCGCATGTAGTAGAATGCGTGTATTTTTATTTACAGTCGAGTGAGAATCCTCAGGTGGTTCAGCCTCTCCGGCTGGATCGTTTGTATGTCGTTCTCGTCCAAATACAGCTCGGTGGTTTCCGGCGGAATCCCGCGTGGAATCTCCGTAAGCTGAGACCTCGAGCACCTTACCACCGATCCAGCGCAATTACACTGAGGCGGACAATAATCGTCGCCCAGGCAGCCGACACTATCGTCTGCGGTAAAACGGTGGATCGTTAATTTCGCTGAATGTCGAAAGAATCGTTTACAATCGATTCTAGTCTGTCTCTTCCACCCACAAATATTCCACTGAATTATTCAACAGATAATGGAGATAATAAATAGAGAATGAATTATTCAATTATCGTTGAATTACCGAAAATATGCGTACTATGAATAATTGTATTATATACAACAACAGAAAGAATTTTTAATGACAGCAGAGAGAAACAGGTAGTGAATAACGGAATTATAAATTTCGATAAATTTTAATGAATTGATATGATCGTACTATTGCATTTGAACTCGTGATGCGGTATGTTCTTGATGACCGCGTCCTTCAATCGCGGCGGATCGTGGCAGTGGCCGACGACGCCAGACATGTCGCGTTTCCTCAGCCATCCGGCGAACCACGCGAGATGACAATTACACGACAAAGGATTGTCTTGCATGTTGCTGAAAACACGGAAGGCAATTTGTTAGGCTTACTGTCGTTAATTATGCGCACGGAAGCACGAAATATATTTTAACAGAAAGAGAATTAGGATAGGTAGGGTGCGCGAATAGGCGACGCGACGCGACGCGCGGGAGGGTGTAAAACGTGTTCAGGCATGTAATAATAAATGAATACCATATCATTGTCTCATTAATATTGATGAACGGTAATTCATGCAATTATTCTATAATATCGTCCCCGATTAAACATTCACGTTGTAATATGGCAGCGGCCGCGTTTCTCGTCCGTTCAGGCGACGAGCTGGTGGAATCATTGCGTTGACCAGATTATTAATAATTTTCGCATTACACTTCAGAACTGATTTCAATGCGCCTTTGTTTTATATTCATCACGGATTAACTTCGTTACCGTATGATGAAACGTAATCACTATTAACTTAATCTCCCTTGGGACTTTAGTTTCCGTATCATTTCCAAAAACTCGTTAATGCTTTATGAGAAAGATTTTGTAGCTCGATCATTACGTACAATATTAAATATTGTTCGTTCCGATTATTCAGTTTATCATTATGCGAACGGTAGATAATTAAACATTATTTATAATGTGTCTGATATTAATAAACTCGACGTGGCAGTATAACATTTTTGAACGCGAGGGAGGATTCAATAACCTCGTCGGACGGTTGCCGGCGAATCGATTTCGCCTTTAAAACGGGAGGAGCTAGTAAAAGTTTTATCGTTCCTTAGGATACTTACATGGTGCGTATGTGCGTCAATCCGTCGAACGCGCCGTGCATAACGCAGGTTATAGCGTTCCTGTGCAGGTTCCTGCGAAAATGATGTTCAAGGGGTGTACAGCTCTGGCGGTGATACAATTTTACGAAGGAGACATAAAAGTTTCTACTCACAGGGTCTTAAGATTCGTCAGACCGGTGAACATCTTGTTGTGAACTTCCCTCAGCCTGTTCTCCGACAGGAGTCTGCGAAAACGACGGTCTCGTTATTGCGCGGAACAAGAAACCGTAACGTAAAGCAACGGAATATTAAAACAAAAAGGGCTGTACACGTTTCCGCTTTAGGCGTCCGTGGGAATCGATGTTGGCGCGGGTTGTTACACCATTGAAATCACGGAAAATTCGCACGCTAATTATAATTATTATCGCGTGCTCGCGAAGGCAATCAAACAGGATTTATTGAAATCGCTCCGAGAAATTTCAACGATTTAAGAATTAGAAATGTAGAAACGAATGCGTCTCAAATTTTTTAAATTCACACATAAGCGAATAGATGTTAAAAAGTGAAGAAGATGATGTGTACATATGTATTTGAAAAATGTTGGAGTATTTCACAGGTTTGAGGGGTGTGTTCTACAAATATTTTCATACGTTCGTACAGTTTGCCTGACCCTCGCTTAAAGGCAAGCGAAAATATTTATCATGCGATACATTTTTCCTACGGATAATCGTCATTTCGGCTCGCGCTCGTCCGTACCAAGGTACACGCGAGGCAGCCGTCGCTTCTCTGTCCTCCCTCCGACTACCTAATTAATCGACCCATTGTCCCGTTAATTGCCTTTGAAAATTAAATCCTATTCTGCTTCGTTAAAGCTCGTTTCAAAGTTCCGATCGAGTTAGGCACAAATAACGCAAGTAATCCCGACGGCCTGAATGTAGTCCCGTTATTCGTAACTTCCCCATCGTAGAGGAAAAAACCAAAGAACAAATTGAATTACAGTGTATCGCGTGTTCAATGTTCATGTGTCGATCAAATGATAAAAGATAACAAAGCTTTATCATATCATTTTTATGCTTATGCCACAGTATAAAATGGAACAATAGGCTCACTCACGGTGTTGGCTCCTATAATTACGTGACCAAGAGATTCATTATGTTAGATGTACGCGGGCTTTAATTTGAAAGGTAAAACCACCAAGATTAACAGTAGAAAGACTGAAACTTAGTACATACCTATATTGCCCAAAAGCAGTAAAAATGACTGCATTGTGAA
>NW_017132657.1:456438-467806 GCF_001652005.2 Ceratina calcarata | reverse complement strand
TTATGCATTATTATTTGTACATTTGCCCAAACGCAGTCAAAATGACTTCCTTGGGCAATCTAGTGTTAAACAGATTCAATTGTTATTGGTACTGTAGTTGTCAGATACGAAAAAAGTCATATACAACTTCCTCCCAATTCCACTCGTTAAAAGGTATTTGATGATGGACGAAATAATTAATTAATTACTCCTGAATTATTCGGGATAGGAGGAAATTGTAATTGTAAAAGGAATACCCACAACTGTGAACCTATTGTTCTTTCTTAAACTGTGCTTATACGTTGAACAAAATTTATTTGTTTCATGTCTCTGTACGAAATTATGAAACAACCCTTCTGTTGTAATTTGTACTCATTCATCGTACAGAACATGAATTGTTAAAATATGCGCACGTCTACATTTGGCACGGAATTGAGAACAAAAAGAGATATTCACTCTCGGGAAAGAGAAACTTACAGGTCGGTGAGCTTGTGCGCGCCCTGGAAGGCGGACGCCTCGATCCGAGATATTTTGTTCCTCCTCAGGTCCAGATGCTGCAACTCTGGCAGCTTCTTGAAGAGGCCGTCCGCTTTGATCTTGTCCAGCTCATTGTTGGCCAACAGTCTGGCCGCGGGGACAGAAGAAAGCCGTGAGACGAGAAAGTTAAGAGGAGTCTGTATCGTCAAAGCGTCTGATACCCGGCGAGCAATTAATCGCGCTACGGGGCGTCGATCCATTAAACGAGTTCGAATAATTTATTTCGAATAATGGCGTCGACGTTCATTGTTCCCGACCCCCGTAGCCTTGCTCCATGGGCCGGCTTTTAATCAGATAATTATCTTGTCGGCCGTTTGAATTAATTTTCTCGCGCGAAAAAGGTAACCGGGGGTCGTCAAGCCTTCTCGATCGACAGATACCCGATATACCGTTTCTTTTCATTCTCGCCATTAAAAACTCCTGACTCTAATTTATTCTTCGAGTGGAGTGTTCCTTGGCGCATTCAAATTTAAAATTATCAATCAAAATCATGAAACTATTTATATTATACTATAACATAATTGTGAATATATTAAACCTCAAAGGACTTATCTTTTTATTCATAATATGATTCATAAAATTGACATAAGATGATTGACGGCCTGTCGAGTGCGATGATGTCTTAGAAGTGATTAGTGAACTGAACGATGTACTCACAGGGTGGACGTGTAGATCGGCAGCTCCTCCGGTATCGATGTTAGCTTCTTGTTAGAACAGTCGACGGTAGCCCCGTTGCAGACGCATGGCTCTGGACACTCTCCAGGCAGGATACACTCGCCGGCCCTCTTCGTCAAGAGCTCCTCGTCGCCTAAAGTACAAACAGCCGGATACAAAATCTACTTCAAACAAATCCCGTCTGATCTGCCTTTCCTACTCGGGACCACAGACAAGTGTCGCTCTCGAATGAGTCAGTGATTAAAGCTAGTTTATAAGAGCTCTAGAAGACGTACGTGTCTATTACAACGTCGTATCCAGAGGCTATTCTGGTTAAAACAATCGTGAAACGATATTATGGTTGTTGCCTCAGTGGTTCTCAGTTTTAACAATCTCATTCTGAAAAGCCTTGTTAGACGCAATTTACAGACTTCCCTATTAGCGTCATTTAATTTTATTTAATACAGTGTGTGAAATAGTAAGTCGAAATGTAACAAGCAATGTAATAGAAATTTCTAATTCTAATGAACGAAAACAAGTCTGGTCATGGTATTACACGCGTGAAACACAACGCTAAATTATTACTGCAGACTTTGACAAACCGAAGGAATATCATGTATCCCTTAACAGCTTTCACTCTCGACAGGATACAGCGTCGAGTTAATGGCTCTCAGGCTTTTATAAAATAATGACTGCAGTAGCGCGTATAGAAGCAAACTACAAAAGTGCGACAGCACGTCACAGAACTATCTTATCTAGTTCGAGAGAGAATTATTTTTAAAAAGAGATGATAGTAGGTCGGTGCGTGAAAGCGTTAATGATCAATTTGTAATAAGTTGACCCGGGTCAATCGTGACGCAGCAGGGGAAATCGTGAAGCTCGCGGGGAGAAAGTGGCCCCGACGACTGCGTCGCGACGAGGACGAGGAAGCCGCGTGTAACCCGTTATTAAACGCGGGACGCAAATTACCGATATAATTACGCGCGTGTATCGCGGCGGACAATTTGTAACGCGGCGTATAATGCGATGATAAATCACTCGTGCGCGCGAGCGCGCGGGCGTTCCAGCGTGTGTACATACTCATACATAAACATATTCACCTCGAAGCACGTGACATTCAACACTCAATTAACGTGCGAGCGAGGGAGACGGAAAGAACGTCGAAGCAACGCGTCGATGCTTAATTTAATGATATCGCTGCTGCTACTACTGTTCATTATCAAAATTTATCGTCCCGGCGTTAACGACGGTAACCCGGTGCGTGCGCGAAATCCTCGCCTTTCGATTCTGACTATTCGATTCAGAAAAATCAATTTCTTTTTATCTCTAATTATTCCCTCGCGTTAAATCATTTTGGAAATATTCTTGGGCAAAGATAAACGACGGGGTGCGGCACGAATACATGGCGCACGTTTCTTCTAAATTTTTAGTAAATAGGTAGCTCATAACGGTGGGCTGGCAGCAGTTTTGTGTAAATTTCGCGGACAGTTCACCGCGTAAAAGTTGCGAAAGTTCGCGTGTATTCTCCGAAAATGCAGTGCAACGATATTGCGCGAGAGGCCACGGCGTACGTGCCGGCGAAGTGTTTATTCTCCGGGTGTCATTCGCTACGGCGAGCCGTTGCACGGAAGCGGCAAACGCGACGGCGAGACGCGGTATTGCGGGAAACGCGATTATATTCCGGCGCTGCTAAGTGCAATTAGGTGCAACATACTGTAGTGCGGTAGATTAAAAGCCGGCGAAGAAAGAAACTGTGCGCGCGAGATGCGTGTCGCCGGCTGTTATTCTTGAACACGCACTCCTTCAAGATTCCTGCGAGCATGGCACGCGCCTTCCTCGAGCACCACTCCCAGTGCCACTTATTTTCAACCCGTCGTCTTTTGATTTTCGAGAACGAGCTTTGACTCCGAGCTTCTCGCGTCGCGGCAGAGCCGATTTACGGAAAAGTCGGAAACGCTTGTTAGCGTTGAGATTTACCGCCAAACAGACTGAGAAACCACTTGAGAACGCTCACGATCATCATTCGTAGCAGAATTGTTTATAAGTGATAGGATATGAGTCTATTGTTTAAATATTAACAGGCGTAATAATTAGTATAGTAATTCAAAGCATAGTAATTGGTATTTTTTTATTCAGGCTATAATTTTATTCAGAAAATTCTGTGAAAAACGTAAAACTGAATTCTAAGTCACTGATTCATTTTGCAATTACTACGTACGTGTAGTTCGACTCTCGGTTACATCCAGAGGATGAAATACGTCGATGTATGGCGTTACCGATTTGTGTCCGTGTTCCAGGGGCGGCTGGCTTAGTAGTGAAATAACAGAGAAATCGGATCGTGCTTACCCTTACATTTGAACTTGTCTTCTCGCATCGAATCGATCTTCCGCTTCAGCGTCCTCTTCGGCGACTCGCACTTCGCCCCGGACGTTTCGATAGGATGCGCTTGAAGGTACGCGTTCAGCCATCGCAGATTGCAGTCGCAGATGAACGGGTTCCTTGCCAAATGTCTGTAGAGAAATCGAACAACGTTCAAATTATATTCTTCAAAACTGCATCTTCTTTAATATATTCTCTTGTCATATTTCATTGTTGTATCAACATTTTTTAACTTTCAACGAACGTCCAGATAGATTCTGATAAATGACGTGTCTATCATTTAATTTCAAACGAAACTTAACATTTATGTCAGGCAGAAATGATACTGATTTTCCAACTGAATGTATTTTACCAGAACACGGATTGATCTCTCCGTGTTGTACTACTGATCAAAAATTTTTGGTCTCGGGTAAATCGCGATAAATCGTAGCGGGGTAATGCGATCAATTCGAGCAGAATCCAGCAAATTGGTCATATTTTCGTGGAACGTATCCGAATCGTTGAAAGAGTGTCAATCAACGAATGGAACGCGAATGTGTGGCGCGGTCGAACATAAACCTGCGAGCGGAGCTGAGACATATGTATACAACGCAATGGAACGAAATGCACGGTGACACGCGTTTGCAATTCGATCCGACGCGCACGAGAGCTCCGCGAATGTTGGAAAGGGATCGGGAGAGTTAAAACCGTGGTAATTTGTATAAATTAACGGTTCAATGCAGGGATACAAACAGCGTTTCAATGCTTCGTAGATTGGCGAAAGTTCCATTGGCCAGGGATCTGATTTTGTTATCGTACAGCGACAACAGCGTTAGGCTGGTCAGATCCGAGAACAGATCGGTGCGTATGCAGGATATCTCGTTCGCGTTCAGCAACCTGAAAACAGTTTATTTTGCTTGGTTCATTTGTGTTTCTTGCTTTTGCTCACCGCAGAATAATATGCAATGAGTAGCGACAAATTAGCTATTCATACGTAAATACGTTTAAGCCGAAATTAAAAATGACGAGGATATAGATACTACAGAGTGTCAATTAGGAAAATCTTTCTCAAAAATATTCATAGAGAAGGAAGTAAGAATTGTTTCAATATTTTAAAGAATGCATTTTCTACTAAACGATAAGCTAAAATACGTGCAAAATTTTTTTGTAGACTTACAGTAATTGTAGATTAGTCAATCCTTGAAACACTCCACTGGGCAGCTCGCCGATCTTGTTCCCGTACAACACTCTATAATCAAACGAATGAGAAAGTCATAAAGAGTCGTTTCATTTTTCGGCGGTCCCGCTATAAATTTCACAATAATACGTACAGCGATTCGAGAGATTTCAAACCGTGGAACGCGTCGGCCGCAATCTTTTTGATTTGATTGTTGCTGAGGTCACTGTTGGCGAGCATCCGGGAAATCAACAAGGACAAAGATTAAAAACCGACGGCGAAGAGGTAAAGAGAATCGGGGCAGAGGAAATATTAAATTAAATTGAATTAATCGGTAACGTCACTCACATTCTGATCAGTTTTCTGTACGGGGAGAAAGCCTTCGGCGGGATTTCCGTGATGATGTTCTGCTCCAAACGTCTGCGAATGATTGACAACAGAGAGGATAAGTTAACAAACTCTTGTATACACACGATTTTTCCGCGTAGAAATTGCCCACGGCTCCCCGAACGTCGAGTTAATTGGTTTTTATAAGCAACAATTTCATAAGTCGGCAAACAGTCTCCGTGAACGTTTGACAGTCGCGGTTTGTTAGCAGAATTTTGGATGCAAATTAAATGCGATTATAAAGCGTCAGGGAATGTTGAATAGCTGAAATAATGCTGGACAAAATGTATCTCTGACCAATTAATTTGATCGCATTCGTTGTATGATAATAATTTAATTTTCCATCCAATTTGAGCTCTGCGTATTTTATTAAATCGTAGCCACGCGTAAATTATTGTATTATGAACATTTTGACAAGTGGACGCGTTTGAAAATTTCTCGTTTTCGAGAACGAATGAACAGTTTCACGAATTTGTGGGAGAATTCTACGGGAAAAATGCGAGAAACGTATTTGAATTTACGAACAGTTCGGTCGTGTCCTCGGGAAGATAGGTGGGCACTTTCGTCAAAGAATTCTCTCGACAGTCGACGATACCGCCGGCGCATTTGCAAGGATGCGGGCATTGCGGTTCCACGCTGCACTCCGAACCCGTGCGCTCGACCGGCCCGGAACACTTGAACTCGTGCATCTGTGTGCAAACAGATACGTGAAACTCCTCGATGACAGAAATAAAGAGATGGAGATCAAAGGAATTCCACTGAAACCATGTCGAGAGAATACGGATACAAATTAAAAGCATTGCGCGTTTCTTGAAGCTTAACACGAAGATAAACTGAAATAAACTATATAAAATAATGACGGATAGTTGAAATGTAAAGAACTTATAAACGTGGATCCTTGATGATGTAACAATGAAATTGAACCTGTATGTCGACGATGTTTCGATCCTTTAAATTGATCGGGGAGGCGCAACGCGTGTTTTGACCAAGCCGTGAAGAAGATCTTAAATAGAGCGAGAGCCAGGACAAATGGCAGTCACAGGACAGCGGGTTGTCCAGCAGCTTCAGTGTTCGCAAATGCGAGAAGCCCAATATTTCTGTTCCCAGTGTGGTCAGTTTGTTGTTGTTCAACAGCCTGTAACATGGGACGACATTATATAGAATTATTTCTATTTCATTTGTAAAATTGCATGTCTTCTATGGATTCTTTACTTACAGTATTTCTAAATCCTTCAACTCTCGTATCGATGCCTCGTCGATGCAAGTTAAAACGTTGTTGTCTAGTTGCCTGATGACAAAATTAATTCAATTTGCTTACACGTCAATTTTAATCTCTTATTATAAATAATTGAAAGAGAAACAGTATTTAATGCATAAGATTTAATTTTATAGGTAGGAAAATTTCTCTTTAGAGTGTCTGACCAATGCAACTTGTTCTACTTCAAACGACGGGCAGTACAGACATTTTCTATTAATTTCAATATTTCATTTATACATATTTCTTATTTATGGGAACTGATTGAATAAGACTTACAAGTATTTTAAAGATGAAACTCCTCTCAGTGTTTTTGGACCGATTGTGGAGATTTGATTATGGCTTAGGTCTCTGTAATAATCCGAAAATAATTGCATATTACAAACTTTTCTAAGCTTCAATAGTCAAATCATAAAAAATATCCTTATTATGGCGTTCATTAAAGGTAATTACAATGAGTCATTCAAAGCAACCAGTAATTAAATCAATTATCGATTTTAATTGAAAATTACACTTTATTCCGTTTTATACAATTAAGCTCATGAACAATTGTAATAAATAACATGCTTAAGAGTAACGAAGATATTAAAATGCGTTTCGATGCAGAAGAATGCCAGTTGAATCGCGCCGGTGCATCGACCTTTATAACGCTTCCCGTTTCACAAAGCAAAAGGTCGATTTCCAATGAATAAGTACACTGGCAACGCGTTCCAGTTTGCAGTTAGTTGGTCTCGAGTTCGCTCTACATGTGATCAATTATTTAACGCGTCGTCGCGACGCTCTGTTCGCGGGTAAACTCTTCGCAGACAACGCTCACGTGTGACCGCGTGCACGTGCACCGATCACGCGGATGGCTGTATACTTCTTTAAGGTTTTACGGGGTCGTTACCGTAGTGTAACGAATCATCATTTTCCATGTCTCTACGTGAAGCGTCCCCGTTTTCATCTTTGCGCTCAAGATGTGCACAAAGATGTTAAGGATGTGTAGGCTATATACTTCACCAATACTAGTATGTTGAATTTGTNTTTAATTATAGGAAATGCGTTTTTCTACGGTACATACACTTTTGGGATTGATATAGCCAATACATCCTGAATTAACGAACCTAACAGGATCACCAGCAATTATCAATATCAATTCTGTAATTCATGCATGATCACGTGTAATTAAACAAAAAAAAGTATGATAAATGAAGTCCATATATACAGAATAATATTCTGTCGCTATTTAATCATATGCATGAATTTTCCCTGGATGCAAATGCGCTCACAATTTGTTACCGACAAAGTAACAAGCGTTGATATCTATTAACTCGGATGTAGGTAGAACTAAATCGGATAACGATTATTACACTCGTCAGCATAATCGTCAAAGTAAATTTAATGGCGGTGTTAACACAGTTATTGGCATTCTTCTAAATACCGTCGTCGGTGCAGCGTGCAAGCCGGGGACTGTTTCCCTAGCGGAGAGAGAAGCGCGATCGAGGGGTACTCTTCATCATATTTATCGTCATAATTTCCGCGGAACGACACGCACCATGAATAATGCATGCGCAACGCATCGTTTTTCGAGCGCAACGCCGCGCTTAACGGTAGAGTCAATCACGATAATGGATCCCTGCGCTAAACCAGAGGTTCGTTTAAATAGATTGCGTTACGTCGTCGTCGTCGTCTCTCGCGTCGCGACTCGCCACGACCCCCTGTCTCCTTTTTCCCGGGACGAGATGCACATGCACGAGTTTAACCAGGCGTTCGCGATGATAGGTTAGAGGTCCCGGTGCCCGGTTCACCGTTGACCATCCATTGGCTCTCGGGTACCCGCGTAGCCTATAATTATGTCCGCCGAGGAGACCGCGGAGCAGGATCTCGGACGAAGGATGAACACGAGAAATAAAAATAGGAAATAGCTGAGCGGGATTCCCGATCGAGCTTTCGTGAAAGGAAGAAGAAAGCGAATAAGAGAGCCAACAACGGTGTTTCGGCCAGGCATAAGGCAAGAACTGACAGATTTAGACCTCCTTGCTCACCGGAGCCAATCCTGAAAGCAATTACCGAATTTCGACCACGTAGACACGTAGCCGACAGGGAGCAAAAGGAACCCGACGGCTTTTAGCGCTGCCAGTTTCATTTGGAACCGCTGTTGCAGCTCGATCATGATAACTTCCTAATTTGAACAAGCAATTTGGTAAGGCCACGAGCGGAATGCTTTCACCATTGATCTCCGCTGATCTCGGCAACAGCGCCGGGATAAAGCGAGTTCTGTGTTTGTCCGATATCTTTTATCCTTTCCTTTTGGGAAATAATAATCTCGTAAAGGCGGTCGCGTTGATGTTGGCAGTTTTGCGCGCCATAAATTTGGTAGAATTTCAATAATTTCCAAACGCGCCGCGCCGAGAGTCCCGGCTGGTGGGTAGATTAAACTCCCACCGGCGTTGCAAGCCAATCCAGAAAGCAATTACTGAATTTCGACGTAGCCGCTCCTTCGGTGGAACTAACAAAAGGACCTTCTGGACCTCGCCACTCTCTCTCTCTCTCTCTCTATCTCCTTCTCTCGTCGCTCAATACCGAATGTTACTGCTACTGTGCTTTGTGCTACTACTGCGATAAGAGTCGGATGAAATGAAACTTGATTGGTGCCGCTTGGGATCACATGAGAAATTGTTTGTAGTACAGTTTGTACAACTTGTAATTTCATTTTATATATTGTCCTAGGCTAGTCTGAGTTTCATAGTGGCCTTAGTTCGCAGTTTGCATCAGTTCCTTTCTGATCTAACTCGATCAAAAAGATTTTAATTATGTAATCAGACCCGTCATCGTTTGAAATGAAAACCTGCTTAACATCTTTCAATGTTTTCGACATATTTAAGAAAATAATAATGAATTGTTTGAAAAACGATGCATAGCTGGCAATAATTTCATATTGAGAACTGGGAACCGTTATTTTCACCGGGAAATAATGAGCTGAAATAATTATAAGAAACGGCGTTATTTATCGTTGCATTCGCAGCAGAATTTCGCGCAAATAATTAAGGAAGTTAGCTATTCACAGTTAATGATAAATTACAGGGTATTTGCATGTAAATAATTGCAAACTAACCGTGATAAATAAGCACGCCGCGCCCCTGTCCTACAAAACTGCTGAGAATTGTATTAAATTCGCCCGCGCTCCAATTTCTCTCTTTCTATTTAATACGTAGCTCGGAACACTATGCAACTTCATCAGTCCTACATGGTCTTTTATCACCTTCTTCAATTACTTCATTTTCTTTATTCCTACTGATTTTTATCATTTTTTATAATTATCGGAATTACGGTGAAACATTTTTCTACTTAATCTTCAACGTTGCATGCATTCAATCATTTGCTTTTAATTTGATTGATACAACGTCAGCTGCAATTTTTCATATTGCAAAATAATCGTATTTCCAATTGTGGTATCTATCTAAAAAATTATATATATATGCAATTTTTCATATTGCAAAATAATCGTATTTCCAATTGAGATATCTATTTAAAAAATTAAGATCTTTTTATCTGAACAGTCTAGACTTTAAAACGGTAGGAGGTTATACATATACAACATATGGCAAGGGAATCGGGTCAATACGTTCCCCATGCGACGAGATAATACGGCGGTCGTAAATCGTCGTGACCGGGAATCGGCAAGAGGTTTTCAGCGTTTCGTTTCTTAAATCAATGCCCGGTTGTCAAAGCTGGGCGACAGTTTTGTCCCGGTTATTATCAGCGTTAAGTGTACAGCGAACAAATGTTATTGCGTCGTAAATACGGACTCGTACATACATAGCGCGTTAGTAGTACGCGAGGTTCGCAGAGGGTATCGCGTTTCAGGCGAGTCGCAATATGCTCGCTGTTCGCCACGACCGAGTGATACTAATCAGCCGAGTGTCCGCGCCCCTTTCCATTGTGTCAAACCATTTATTACTGAGCAAGCTTCATCCTCTCTTACCACCTCTGGAATAGCTTTCTACGTCCTCGCCGATGGGTTAATCACACGTTTCGCGTTACCCAACGTGATGCTCAGACAAGCGTATTACATCTTCAAACACTAGGAATTCGCAGAATTGAACCGGCCTCCTGGATTAATTAATATTTCCTGCTATTTAATTGATGAGTATCCTCGTGGGAGGATTCAACGCGATTCATCAATTCTCAGGCTGGCGAAAATGTGCGAACCATCTAATTGTATTACATTTGATTTATGGAAGGAATTAATCATCAAAGGGAAAAATAGACAGAGGAGACAAGAAAGTCGAAGCAGAGCGCGTTAGAAATTAATTTATTTATATGTACATCAGTTAGAATCCTAAAACTTAAATAGGAGAAGTATTTACGCCCGCCTCGGGAAACAACCCCCATCAATGCATTAGCCCGTTCTCCGGTTTCGTTGCGTGGCATCGACTTTATCCACGGCAGATGAAGGATTATCAAGGCGCCTGGACGGCCGTGAGAATCTCGGCGCGGCAGGCCCCGCAACATAATACGTCCTTTTGTAAGCTGCCTGTTCCCGAGCTTATCATCAGAAACTGTAGGTTACGTGTTCCGAGGGCAGAGTAGAAGGCCTCGAGAACAGCTCTCCTCCCGCGTTGGAACCTTCGAGTTCTCGTCTGGCCACTTCGCGGCATGATAGATGGGCCATCCTACCGCCGTCTCGCTCTTTCACTCCTTTGTTTCGTGTCTTTCGATTTCTCGTCTTCCTTTGCCTTTCTCTCTCTCTCTTTTTCCCTGTCAGCTCTCGAGGAGAGGAACAAGAAGAATTTCTTTTTCTCTCTTTTTATGTATACCTGTGACTTCTACCAACTTTTCGAATCGATCGACGCACGGTTGCAACATCGACACGGAAGCCACGTTCATTCCGACACGATCGCGATAACCGTTCGTTATCTCCTCCTTTTTTCTCTTTCCGCCCTAGACCAGGTGCCGGACTCGAGACGAGCTGATTAAGATTCAGGATCGGTGAGCAAGCCGCGCCAAGGGAAAACCGTGTGGACCTCAGTGTTAAT
>NW_017132657.1:453897-456327 GCF_001652005.2 Ceratina calcarata | reverse complement strand
TAAAAAATTATATATATATGCAATTTTTCATATTGCAAAATAATCGTATTTCCAATTGAGATATCTATTTAAAAAATTAAGATCTTTTTATCTGAACAGTCTAGACTTTAAAACGGTAGGAGGTTATACATATACAACGTATGGTAAGGGAATCGGGTCAATACGTTCCCCATGCGACGAGATAATACGGCGGTCGTAAATCGTCGTGACCGGGAATCGGCAAGAGGTTTTCAGCGTTTCGTTTCTTAAATCAATGCCCGGTTGTCAAAGCTGGGCGACAGTTTTGTCCCGGTTATTATCAGCGTTAAGTGTACAGCGAACAAATGTTATTGCGTCGTAAATACGGACTCGTACATACATAGCGCGTTAGTAGTACGCGAGGTTCGCAGAGGGTATCGCGTTTCAGGCGAGTCGCAATATGCTCGCTGTTCGCCACGACCGAGTGATACTAATCAGCCGAGTGTCCGCGCCCCTTTCCATTGTGTCAAACCATTTATTACTGAGCAAGCTTCATCCTCTCTTACCACCTCTGGAATAGCTTTCTACGTCCTCGCCGATGGGTTAATCACACGTTTCGCGTTACCCAACGTGATGCTCAGACAAGCGTATTACATCTTCAAACACTAGGAATTCGCAGAATTGAACCGGCCTCCTGGATTAATTAATATTTCCTGCTATTTAATTGATGAGTATCCTCGTGGGAGGATTCAACGCGATTCATCAATTCTCAGGCTGGCGAAAATGTGCGAACCATCTAATTGTATTACATTTGATTTATGGAAGGAATTAATTATCAAAGGGAAAAATAGACAAGAAAGTCGAAGCAGAGCGCGTTAGAAATTAATTTATTTATATGTACATCAGTTAGAATTCTAAAACTTAAATAGGAGAAGTATTTACGCCCGCCTCGGGAAACAACCCCCATCAATGCATTAGCCCGTTCTCCGGTTTCGTTGCGTGGCATCGACTTTATCCACGGCAGATGAAGGATTATCAAGGCGCCTGGACGGCCGTGAGAATCTCGGCGCGGCAGGCCCCGCAACATAATACGTCCTTTTGTAAGCTGCCTGTTCCCGAGCTTATCATCAGAAACTGTAGGTTACGTGTTCCGAGGGCAGAGTAGAAGGCCTCGAGAACAGCTCTCCTCCCGCGTTGGAACCTTCGAGTTCTCGTCTGGCCACTTCGCGGCATGATAGATGGGCCATCCTACCGCCGTCTCGCTCTTTCACTCCTTTGTTTCGTGTCTTTCGATTTCTCGTCTTCCTTTGCCTTTCTCTCTCTCTCTTTTTCCCTGTCAGCTCTCGAGGAGAGGAACAAGAAGAATTTCTTTTTCTCTCTTTTTATGTATACCTGTGACTTCTACCAACTTTTCGAATCGATCGACGCACGGTTGCAACATCGACACGGAAGCCACGTTCATTCCGACACGATCGCGATAACCGTTCGTTATCTCCTCCTTTTTTCTCTTTCCGCCCTAGACCAGGTGCCGGACTCGAGACGAGCTGATTAAGATTCAGGATCGGTGAGCAAGCCGCGCCAAGGGAAAACCGTGTGGACCTCAGTGTTAATCTCTGCATCGCATTCCTCTTCAGTCCGGTGCTCGATCTTCGCGGTTAGCTAGCTGAGCGGTTGACTGCTCTCCGATCGTGCCTGATGCTTATGATGCGCGATGAATTTTTTCGATCGACCGAATGCTCGATCGTAGATAACGGTCGGTGTTGTAAAAAGAGGCAAGAAGAGTTCTCTCATCGTATTCATCGTTTGCGGGACAGTTTGTTTGGAATTTCTTGCAAAGACTGGCACTATTGATGATCTTTCATCTTTTGTTGTTCACTCTTGATGAGATATGGATGTACATAAGACTGCGGATTTGTACAAAAATTATATTCTTCTTATTACTTCATGTAAAACGCTATTCCCTTTCTATTCATAGTGTCCATCGCACATAACGCTATTGGCTATCAGAATTTCGAAAATCCCTTCTTGCAAAGAAATATGGGACACCGACCAACGATAGATAGAACTCACATTCGTTTTATTCGCTTTCCGGTTCTCCCTTTTTTATTCTCTCTTCCGGCTTTTAAAGTAGACGAAACGGAAAACAGAAACGAGCTATCACCTTTAAAAAAAAAGGTACGGAAGAGAAATGAAAAAACGAGGAGGTGAAGTTTGAAACTCGACGGACCGGGGAAAGTCACGCGCATGTGTTCGATACGCGAGGGGCAGAATGGGTCGGTCAGTGGATTTCAAACCGAATTCGCGTACTTCCGCGTGTACATGCGAATGTACTCCTGTGTTCGTAAGTCTTTCATTTTCAAGTTTCAAATTCCGACAAACCCGATTGAAATTTTGAAACAGTAATCGTACAAAAACATTTGAAATAATTGTTTCACTATAATAATTATGCATCTCATTCAACTTGTAATAATC
>NW_017132657.1:452157-453881 GCF_001652005.2 Ceratina calcarata | reverse complement strand
TGATAATAAAAATATAAAAGGGCAACTTAAAATAGAAAATTTAGTGAATGCAATTGCGTTACTTAATGAATTTATTAATCAGAAAATTGAGCTTTGATAAACACGAGTTAGAACGGTGACTGGAGTATTACAAGATTAATTTGTTTTAATATGCGATTCTCCTATGGGTCTTACACAGTGCATAACATATATAATGCAACCACTGTTCAAAGACTTATGAGACGAGGTACACGTACACGTGGGTGGTATGTAGGCCATCGTCTGAAAAGTTTACACGCGATAACCTCTAGCGCTCTGTCAGTGACACCGCACTGACGGGAAACGGTAGGTATCACGTACGAGACTTTCACGTGCGTCCGACACGCGTTTTAAACAAATTCGCGATGCCAAAACACGTCCGTCAACGCCCGAATCGCATTGCGAATCGTGTGTTGAACAGCGGTGATACACTTTCGTCTCTTCGCAAACGTTCCCAGTTTTTCCTATGCGAAAAATATACGGTTGTATATTTACTATTAAATATGGATAGATAAAAAGTTTTTATTTTAATTGTGCAAATATGATAATTATTATCATTGTATAATTGTAGTGCATTAAATATGAAATTGTCTTGAAAAAGTTGATTTATTTCCTTAGCTTCTTATTAAAGCAAGTCGGTACAGATCTTTCAACCTACTAAACTTGATTAATTACTTCTGTTCTAATTCTTCCTTTTTATGCTCCGAAGCGGACAAAACTTTGCGCGCATCGTAGCGCTACGTGAAAACAGGTTGCGAAAGAATACAGTCTCCGTACAGAGTGAGTTTCCACCTTAGAATTCAAGGAACTTTGCACGGTCCCACCCCCGGTTCGAACAATGGCACCGTGCGCGCCGTTGACGCGGCGGCGTTCGCGACGAATTTCTCGGAATTTCGCGAACTTTTCATTCCCTCAAGAGTCGCTTCAGCATCGCGGCTGCAGCTCCATTCAATTCTATTCGCGACGAAAGCGACTAGAACTATCTATCTGTATCTCCCGTTCACTCCCACGCGCGCCCCCCCCCCCCTACGTAACTCGGCACGCTATTTAACAAACGGATACTCACAGAACGTGGAGCGTAGCCATGTCTTCAAAGTCCGTGTTGAATATCACCGAGATATTGTTCCCCTGGAGGTGCCTGGAAACAAAAGAGCAAAGCATTGAATCTTATAGCAGAGTCACAGTGGATAGAGTCAACAACTGGCCCGGCGCCGCGTCGAATTAAAGCTTAAAAACGCGATTCCTGTTTCCTCTCGTAAAAATTTCGTTGCCTTCCACTCGTTACTTTTTACGGAAAGGAGAACCCTTGGCGTTTTCACTAATTCTATTTTACCTGCCCCCGGTTCGAACGCACCTTTTGCCCGTAACAACCCTTACCGTTAACCCTACTCGACGCGTGTTTATTTGCCGCGAATAAGTATTTCTGTCTCCTCTGGTAGCGCAAATATTTGTCTCTCTGAGCGACGACACAAAAGAGCAACCTTCGGAGAAATTTCATCGCGAGCCCTTTTTACAACCCCGTTTTAAAACGCTGCCGCCACTCAAAGCGGCCCACGCCGTGGAAACGAACTCATTCGACCGTAAATCCGGATTTCAACGCTCTGTCGCGTGTTTCTGTTTTCCTTTATGCAGACGCCGTGCGATTATTTACAATTGTATACCCCCACGAATGTATAAAAGATATGATATCATTATCATATCTTTAA
>NW_017132657.1:431173-451409 GCF_001652005.2 Ceratina calcarata | reverse complement strand
GCCCAAAACCAGTCAAAATGACTTTCTTGGGCAATCTAGTGTTAAGAAAATTATACTTTGCCAATTGTGTTCTGAACACATGTTGTTAGCCAGAGATTGTGAAAATAAAATCTCAGAAATGAAACTTAATAATTGACAGTGTTCCGGTATGATAACTAGAAAACGTGAATATGCCTTTTCTCTGGGGAGAGAAGAGGCAGAAAAAGAGAGGGGCAGCCGTCAAACACAGCCGTCTGCGACCCCGTCCAGGCGAGTTATTAAGGCCTTATTAAATTGGTTCCTTTCCCTGGTGAAACTTTTTTAGCCGACAAAAAATGCCAGACGAAGTAGGAACGAGTAACGAGTCGGGCCTACTGCTCCTTGTCGCGTCGCCTCGGCTCTGTACGAATTCTTTCCCCGTCGTTTCTCCTATTTCGCTTTTCTTCTTTTTAATTTTTCTGATTCTCCCGCCTTTTACCGGGAATGCCGACGACAACGGGCGAGGTGGAACGCGAATTATTTCCTCGTTCTCGTTGCCAGACGCGGTCGCGGCACGGGTTCAACAACGGAACGAGACCGGAGGTTTGCTTTTTTACCGGCTCTTTTAAGCCTTGCGTGAGATTTTAATTTCACCATCGAGGCCGAGCCTCTTTTTCGAATCCGAGTCGAGCGAGTTTTTCGACGTCGCCTCGTCGCTTTCTCTGTTTTCGCTCGCCTGGAATATTGTCGTTGCGCCCGCTGTCATAGAAAATTGTCGTCGGAAAAACGGTGGAACGCGTTCGTTTAAAATACATGCTTTTTCAGTTCTATTTTGGTCATCGAAAGACCATTTCTCCGGGATGGAGCAGTAAAACATTTTCCTGTTGATTCTGTTCCATGGAAATACTCCTTTCAATTGAGAAATTTGATGTGACTTATTGGTTGTTTTGACAACAAAAGGATTCGGCGGTGTTTGAACTTCGGTGATAAATCAGAACTAGTCTCGTCGTATTTATGGATTTCGATCCTGCCCGAGATTTATATTATTGATACACTTGTCTACTAGCGATCCGAACAAACTCGATAAATTTCTAAGTTATTAGGTAATTGGGTTACGAAGAGAAACTAGCATCTAGAATAAAAACAGGAAGAAGTAAAACTATTTAAGCACGAAGCGCGAATAAGATAAAAAAACATGTTAGAAATAATTGATACGAAAACACTTTGATTCTCTGGCTCTGTTTAAAACGTTATGGCAATTAAACTTGAATAAATACACAATTAGTACCAGTGGACTCATATTAAAATTGAGAAACTAAAAGCGCGACTTTCAAAAGTAATTCACACCTGTTCACACAAATGCGTGCTTTATCTAAAAAATTGAAGTAAAGACATGGAAGTCTAAACGAATGAAACTGAAGGGAAGAGTGTAACGCAGATGAACTAGCAACGGGCGTTTTAAGCGACATTGTACTCTAAATAATAGATGAAATCGTGGAGATAGCGGGAGGAAGCGTTTGTAATCGCTGTGACTCGTTGGTTGAAACAGTTTCGTGTGTAACAAAACGGGGAAAAAAGAGCGTGGCCGGGTCAGAGGGTATTTAAAATTCAGGCCCGGAGCGTCTCGTCGATGTAGAACAGGAAGAGGTGGAGTACCGCGCACGGATAGGCAATCCTCTTGATAATCGTTTAAATGAAAAAACGTGTTGACGGCGGGTAAACAGCGGCGCGAAAAAAATCTGTCGAAGCTGCGCTGGTATGTACACACGCGACATCGATCAACGCTTGTTTCCCGCGTGTGTGACTTTTCGCTCGTGAGGTGAAAAAAGTGGAAGAGCGCGTGAAAATCGGTGTCCCGAAAAGGGCAACGCAAACTTCCCGTGCCTCCTCGTTGCCCGACGCTTTTCAATTTCGACCACTCACAAAATGAGAGACAGAGAGAGAGAAATAGAGAACTCGAAACATCGTCCGCGAAACGCGCGAATGCCACGGCTCTTTTAATTCTGTTTGTGACGGGAGAGAAAAAAAGAGGAGAACGAGGACTTCGGTTGAAATTTAATAAATGAATGTTAGAGGGGATAGGGTAGGATTAAATTGTTGGAGTTGCGTCGCGGTCGATACGCGGGAAGAGATTTTCGTTAGGTTAAATGGGAAAATATTTGGCGGCGGGAGCGTTAAATTGGTCGGGCGACGGAAATTTAATGAAACAATGGCTCGGAATCGCTGATACGATCCGCCGTGGTCGCGATACACGAAGTTATACGGGCGAAAATTTATTTAATAAAATTCCTCACTCCTCTTCTATCAGTAAAAATACTGAAACGGCGAATTTAAAACACGTTCGTGCCGCGCGCTAGTAATAAACGAATCGACGTGTAAATGAAAATGTCAAATATTATCTCGTGCCGTTTGAAGTCTGTGTCAATCTGGGAACCGTTTATCATTGCCGTAACTTCGCGGTTAATTTGAATGTGTTCAAATATTTAAAAAATGACTCGAGCAGCGGCCGGATATTCTCGCGCCTATTCTTCACCAAACTTAATTTCAACCGAATACGTAATGACTACGAAAGTTTAACCTACTTATTACGTTCCGCCTTAAGCAGCAGTTAATGGAATACCAAAGGCAGCTTATGACTTCCGCTTGAAATAAAAAA
This sequence comes from Ceratina calcarata, assembly GCF_001652005.2. Taxonomy (NCBI): domain Eukaryota; kingdom Metazoa; phylum Arthropoda; class Insecta; order Hymenoptera; family Apidae; genus Ceratina; species Ceratina calcarata. The sequence continues at coordinate 448,795 of NW_017132657.1, read as the reverse complement.
AAAGTGTACTCAAGGAGCGTTAAGACGCTCTCGTGAAACTTTCCTGAGTGAAATTTCTTGTTAAATAAATCGCGCACTATTTCGTTATCCCCGGTGAGATTATTTTATTAGAAAGATATAAAGTTTTTATAAACAGTGAAAACTTGGCAATCTGAGTGCCCGTCTCAATACAATTACGAAGACCAAAGAAGAAATACACGTCGTTATATACAGTGGAACTCGCAAAATTGATGGAATACTATTTCCATATTGGCTAGGTTGAATTAATCAGTTCAGCTAAAAACGGTCGGTAAACTATGCTTGCTTGATTTATTTAACACCCCTTCGTTAGAGAGTTATTTACTTCGGCGAAGATGCCGCATCTTCATCTGGAGGATGAAACGGGACGTAAGCTTCCAAAGGGAGTAAGTCGTTAACGGATCGCGAGGCGATCGATCGTGTTATCGAATCGGAAGCAGCAGTCGAGCCTGGCCGCATAATCCACTTTATAGTCGACTCGATTAACCCTGAACGAGGTGAAACGAGCGCGGTTGGTTGGCAGCAGCGACTAACGAAGCCAATACGAAGAACGCGAGGCGTCGCGACGTGGTACTATCTTCCAGCCGTGTTATCATCCCTCCACTTTGTCGTCGTTCGACGTCGATTGAGGGAAAAAGAAAAGAAAAGAAGAAAGCAACGTGCGTTGGATGAAACGGTAATCCGTCTCGGCAGCGAGTGGAATATCGACACGTACTTTCGCCGGAGGATTTCGTTCCTTGACATAAATCATATCGTCCTGACGGAATACGGAAGTTATGGGCTCACACGTGTATACAAAGTGGCTCCTAAGATGAACCAAACGGTTCTTTTATGACTTTTTCAAGGAGGAACGAAGGCAAAATCGACCGTGGAGTACTTTTTTACGATTCGAGGAAATATATGATCCGATGGTTTGAGAATTGAAAGCAGAAAGTCACGATGAATGAATAAGTTCGGAATTTTCGTGGCCATTGAACGTCGCTTCTTATAATTAATTTCGTTTGACTGTAATTTCGTAATTCTGACGTAGATCCAAAGTAGGTTGAAAGGCACGAGAAAAATATTTTAGTCATATAAGAAATTTAAAGAGACTAACGTTGATGCACTCTTTATAATAATACAACGTCACCCAATGTTATCCCAAATCCCTTCAGCAGACCGTAGAATGTGTAATAACTCCCATGTTCCGCATACTTCTTTTTAATATACTGTGCAAACTTTTTTAATTTTGTTATGGTCCTTGTAATACAGACGAGTTCGAGCTTTGCATACTTCAACGAGCCTGTGTTCTCTACCTCCTCTCTTTGTCTTTCTCCCATCTCCTCTTTTTACGTTCTTTAATGTCATTGAAAGTTCCCTTTAGTCTTCTCACTGGATCTTTAATAACGGCCACACCAATGCTTTGTGCAAGAATGAAACAAGTTTTACGAGACACTGTAAGACCGAGAAATTACTATCCGTCTCATGTATTTTTCACTTGACAACGTAATATATATTCCTTTATCTTCGTCACTGTGACTTCATTGACATCTCCCTACTTACTGTTTCAAACAAAGTTACACTGCAGTGTAAAAATTTTCAGGGAACTAGATTCTGGTCAAAGAACGTAATTTTCCTTGGCATCTTATTTTCTGCATATGCATTATACATTGCAAATACTCTTGTAGTATGATCACGGTTTCTTAAGTATTCATAGACAATTTAAATATGTAAAACAGTATGTGTCTTGCATTTACTCATCTACAGCCTGTTTGTCCACAAATTAATACTAAGCTTTGTTTTTGCTATTTTCTCTTTTTGTACCAAAAACCTTTTCGCAGATGTAAGAACAAAGAGGTTCGACGCTCTTAGTGCAGCCAAACCATTTCGACGTGTCGATTATTGGGAAACACGTCTCCCATTTCCAGCCACGGTGTTAAAGATCATTGGAAACCACATGCACCGTCGCTATTCCTATAGTCACTCGACTTCCGAGAACGAAAGTTCACCATCTCTTGCTGCGTTAATAACATAAAACGACTAGCGTTCTCTATTTTCTTGTAAGTCCAAAAATATTCCAATACAGTAATAAACGAACCCTAAACTCGGCTCTGGACAGTAGTATCGAGTGAACAGCCAATGAAACGCAACGCAAACTGAGGTATGAAACGCAGCACTAAACTAAAACATGGGTTAAAAATAAGTTAGCATAATTTATGTAGAAATGACGTCCAATCCGAAGAGTTAGAGGATCATGAAAGTAAATAAAATATGAAGATTTGTTGCGTTTTAAGTGTTTCCTGGCTTCAAAAGTAACGTCCTACCGCACGTTTATTTACGAGACGAGGAAATGGAATTTCCATCATTTTCTGATATTTATAGAACTCTATCGACCTTTAATTCTATAACGTACCGTACAATTTACGGTTTCACATGGCCACCAGCAAGCTCGCAGAAAATACGGCCGTTCCCTTCTCTCGACAGATTTGTGCTTCCCAGAACGCAAACGATGCCTTTTCACAGTGGTTCCCGTTACCTCTGCGTTCAATTAAAACCGTTACATTGCTCCCATCTTAATGATAATGCTGATCATTGGCTATTAACATTCTGACTAGTTTTATTATAGAGAAACGAACACCTGAACAATTAAAATGAGCAAAATTGGCTCGTATAATTTATTAGTAGTTAGACGATGAAATTGGGTTGAACCGGGCATTCGGGATAAGCACGAGTTTAGCAGTGAAGATAGTTCGTTAGGAGCACGGAGGTTTGTCGATGAAATCTCGGAGAGGATCGTAACTGCTGCTGATGCAACGACTATTAGAGGGTCCTGAGAAACCTTGCCAAGTTACCACGCGCTTATTAATCCCAGCTGAGCTAATTACGTTCAACTGGGAATACGTTTGCACGAATGCGAGACTATTTAATTAGATCGCGTTTCATATAGAATTCTTAACTCGAACACTGCTTAAAATTAGTCAAAATCTTACGATAAAAATAGAAATTTACAATAAAGAGATTTTATTGGTAAACGATTTTACACACGCTAGCAAATATAATACGAAAGATGAGGAATGAAAGAGTCTGAGAAAATGCTTTATCATCCAATGTATCTTTACTCCTTTTTGGTCATGCGTCACGTATTGAAACGTTAGCAACGGGACGGAAAAAAGAGGATCGAAAGACGGAAGAAAAGACGAAATAACGGGGGTCAAATTGCCTTCGCTACGAGTCGCTTATCGGTGCCCGCGAGTCTACCGGTTCGAACCTACGGCGGCGCGACAACACGACGGGACGGAGTCGAAGGGGGTTAGAGGTATACTTTCCCGTTGATTCAATTCGCCGGCTCACAATGACGTCCGCCGGAAATCCAATCGTGTCCCGGAGGCGCATTTTCATCGTCGACGCGCACTTTTGACAGGCGGCTCACGTGCTGCCGGGCTAACGAAATTACTTTTCGCGTCGTCGGGACATCCGCTTAAATACGGTTTCCATGGGTTTTCCACCGGCCGGAAAACCGGGGCCCCCCGGTAAATCTGCCAGGACAGTCTCCGAAGGAGAGGAACCGTCCGTGAGACGCGACGGCGATGCCGGCGGGTCAGGTTGGGGGCTAGGGAGACGCCAGACACCGGCGAAAGATAGAGAAAGTACGATGCGACGCGACGCGTCCCAGGAATAAGGCGCGTCGGTATACGCGTCTATATTTGCGCGTTGCCTCGATGCGCGCTGGTTTAGAAACGGCCCGTTGCCAGATGTAATCAAAGTTTGCAGACAACCACCTCCTGAGACTTCTTGTGGTCGCGATGAAAGGGACGCGTCCGAGGCCGGATGCGCCACGTTTTTCGCCCCGCGCGTGTCAATAGACGTGCATGCACGTGGAACTGTGAATATTGAATTCTCTGCCGTACAATCGGTTCAAATATGGTTCCTCGACAGGGTCCTATTGTGACCGAGAACGCAGGGTGGTTTCATAGGGCGTGAACAGTGAAAATGTTGATGGCACGTTTCACTTGATTCTTAACTCGTCTATATTGATTCTTGTTATTCCAGAGTCTTTTGTACATGTAAATAGTCCGTGTTTAAAATTAAGAAACATTTCTCTTCTATCGTTTGATCGTAGATACGAGAGAAATTATAATTGAATACGAGATCGTAAATTTGATGTTTGAATCATTTTTTAATTATAACGCAGGTTATTCTTTAGTCCCCGGTGGTTGTTTTTATTTTTTTACATTCAGGGGATTGCATGGCACATATCGTGTTAACAGACGACGTGTATGGCGGCGGGACGAATAATTCACGCATGAAAAATGTCACCGAGGGCCATTCCGCGTGGCGCGGCAAAAAACAATCGATCGATTCAATTTATCAAAAGTGCCAGGCTTTTTTCGGCCCGTATCCGCGCGCCCCGCGCGTATAAATTTGTCTCCATTTGCGACGGAACGCGAGACGCGCGTCTATACACGCGTTCATGCATACGTGCATTGTGTGTACGTACACGGGTAAAATGGACGGGGGCGCGCCTCGCATTCTTTTCGCCCCTCCTGTCACGATTATTCCGTGAGTAGCAAGCGGAGCGGAAACCCGTCGATACGTCAAATCGACTCTACGAACCCAGCCCTTTTTCTTCTCCTCCAACAACGCCGCCGTGCGCCCCGGGTCCCGTGAACCAACCACCCCCGCGGCGAGGGAACGTCGACGCCGTGTCGCGACGCTAAACTCAATCAAGAGATTCCATTTGCATTTCAACTCGCGTACGTAGACGCTGTTTCGCAAGCTACGTGGCAAATGGAGAGGAAGCTACTGCGTACCTTAGAGAAAAGTTTCACCACCCGTCTCGTTAAGTCAAACTGTTCCTTTGATAAACACTTTTTTTAACTAATATTTTATGCTTATCACGAGAGTATCTAGTGATTCATTAGAGGAAGACAGTAATTCGATCGATCAAATAATATGTAGTTATGAGAGCACTACACGAGCCTATAAATTCTGAACATCCTCAAACGAGCAGCGAACATTTTGCATTCCGGCGTTACAACATTATAACGCGTTGTACAAATAATACAGGCGAACGAGATTTGATCGGTAAGATTAATTTCCCGTTCCGCGATGACCATCACAATGTTGCAAACTTGCTGACCGTGTCCGCTCTATGTGTCCACTCCGTATCGCAAGCCACCGGATGATTAATTGCTACTTGGACGATTGCGAAACGGGTTGGTTAGCGATTCAAATATTTACTTGATAGATCGGTCGTAGATCTAAACAGCTGCACAATCAACTATCATGTACCTAGCTCGGGATCTAAGCGACTCAGCACCGGTACGGCACCCAGTGCCAGTTGTTTAGAGATCGAAACGGTTAAGTGGTCAGTCCCAGTTACAAGTACCTATTACATAATCCATCGCTTCTCAGATACGAACGGCCAGCCGACTTACTATGTACACTTCCAATCATAAGTCTTAGATCAGTTTCGAATATTAATCGTCACGTAGTCATGATCATTCTAATAATCGTCTAATAAATCTTTTAATAATTATCATATGCTAAATTATATTGTATGAAATTATTTTCTGTTCATTAAAATATTACAAATTCTGGTTTGTTCACTCTTTTTAAGATTTGTAAGCTGGACTGTACATGTTTGAGTAAATACGCTATTTATTTCTTTTGGATAGAAATAATTGTATTATCAGTTACGTACTTGGCGTTACAATCCATCGGATTTGAATAATCGCACGGCTAGTCATAGAGAGAGATTGAGTGCTCGATCGTTCCGATCGGAAATCTCTTGAGTAGTCGATTAATGATAGCAACGTCTGTACAGCTGGTTCATTAGAAATCCGTGTAATTACGCAATCCATTATTGAACATTTTCTTAGACGATCAATTCCGCTGGTAATAATTTGTTCGAATACATTTGAACAATGTTTCTGAGAAACATGATACAAATTTTTCTCACTGCAGGAATGCAGTACATGATTAGATTTGAAAAGTTCATACATTTTCCTACAAGATTATCCAATACATAAAAAAATCATATCATTTTATAAGAAAATAGAATACTCATTATGATACGTATAAATAATAATAAAACCCTTGACTCAGATCAGATTATTTCGAATACGTGTGGATAGCAGGAAAAATGAAGATTTACATAAAATATCGGCAATCCATGTATCAATCACTATAACAGTCATGTAGGTATGCATAACACCGCAATATAATTCCCGTGCAACTTTCTTCCATTGACTGCAATCAACCGTAACAGCGAGCCACCTTTCTCGACGATCCATTACACCCACGAGCCCATTTCCCCCCGCCGCGAGATAACGCGAACCATCTATGCATGTACAGCAGGAAGCAGCCGAGGGAACTCGCGAGGCTATATACAAAAATCCTGGCGTACGGCTATCGAGTTTCGCTCGGTAGGCACGGCTCAAAATTGATCCCTGCCTCTTCGCCGTATCATAACGTCCGGATTTTATTGCGGTACCGGCCCGGTCCGGACCGTTTGCGATACCTTTCACCTGTCAGCTCGGAAACGGGACGACGCGAGCGAACCGAAAAGGACGCAGCGATTCGCGTTGCGAAACACACTTGCGTGTTTGAATTTATCGAGCTGGCTCGCCTCCAGACCGAAAGAGAACTCTCTTTTTCGCTCGTGACCCGTTCCAGGCCGCTCGTACTTCTCCATCTTCCCATTCCTGTCAACCCGGCAAAATCAAATATTAACGATCCACCCGCGGCCGGACGGGACATCGCGGGACTCGGTGTTTTACGATGTAACACGATGACGCCCGGCCGAGGCTCGTGATGTATTATCCTCGTGTCACGCCGCGAAAATAGCTCGCGACGATTGAGAGACGGATGCGCGATGTCCAAGTTGGGACAGCCTCGGGTTCAACGCGTGACCGCCGTTTCTGAATCCCCTAAATACTCCTGTGGGGTCCCTGATTTCACTTCTCTAAAATCGTCACCAAGTGCTGTTGCAATCCTTATCGGTTATTAATTTCAAAAATCCTAAACTCATCCACTCCATCAACGGATTACATAATATATTTCTAATACCGAATCCGCAATTAACGTTCTTCATTTCATTTAATTTACTGTGACTTACGCACGATTCCTCTCATCTAAAATCTTGAAGGAAACAAAGGAATTCCATCAGTTGTACGGTTGATTAACTACCCGAGCTTATTTGGTCCCACTCCGCGATCTGGGAAACTGGTGGAAAGCGTTGCGAAGAAAAATAGCCCGACGACGCTGTTTGCACTGTCAGAGGTGACAGGCGACGCGACGCTTCGTGACGCTTTCGTTTTGCTTAATTAGACGAAACATCCACCGCGATCGCGTCGTTTCCGAGGCACGGTTAACCCAGCTACGATCGTTTGTCTGTGTCATTTGTCTTTTTTTCGTCCAAGAGAACCGCGAACCGTCCCAGTTTACAAGCTTGTACGCGTTCGCATCGCGTATTCATTTGCCGAGACATTGTCAAGTCGACATAGACGACTGCTTGTGCATTGCTGATAGTGCGATTTATAATTTTCAAACGTTTCCCCGTATGAAATTCAAGTTGGTGAATTAAATTCTAGAGGTTCAATAAAAAATGTAATTGTCATTTATTATAATTTGACAATTTTACTGATCCTTCACGATTTAATACACAATGAGAGAATTAGTCGAGTGTGTTGAAAATGAACGAAGCACGCTGTTTCGACAGGCGTAATTCCGAGATTGCGGAAACCAGGGCCGGCGCGTTTATCGCGCGGAATCTCCAAGAAGTTTCCGCGTGTCTCGCTGCAACGCGCGGTATTTGGCCAGGTCCCCTTGGCGCTTGGCATCGCTCGTTAGACCGGGCGAGGCGAGCATTTGTCTTTGCTGAAGCAGTTGCGTCGACTAACGAATCACCTGTCGCTGGGAACAATGCCGCGCGCCCGGGTATGCACAGCGCGCGGCTCGGCTGTGTACTCGCGGAACAATTCTCGGCGTCAATTTCGTCGACGAACGTTAACGGGCCAGCAACGCTGCGGATTCGAAACCGTAAAACGCGAGCAACGCGGATCGATCATCGGTAGACCGAGGCTCGGTGGCCTGTTGAGTTGATGATTTTCGCCCTCGCCGCTGTTGGCCCAGCTTCCCGACCTGTTGTGAACTTTGAGTAGATGATACGAGGAGTACATTAGCCGAGGGATGTTCGCGGTTACGCAGACACTGCCGTGATATTTCAGCCGGCTCCCAAACTGAATTCATTCGTTAAAGCCATTGGATTATTGTAGAAACCTTGGAACATGATGCGAATGATGCATAGGTTTGTTTAGGAAGAATGCATAGGAAGATTTTTGGAAAATCGAATGTGCAAAAATTTAAACTACCGCTACATGTAAAAATATCTATATAAGATGTCAAAACAAGCGCATTATATATTATAGCACATCTATTATACGTGAAATCTAAAATCTATGTACATTGCATTTCTTCAACTGACAGGCTTTTTTTCATTCTGGAACAGAACGATTCTGCACATAAAAACAGAGAACAGTTTATCAGATTAGTTTACTGTATTATCAACTGCTTTTGCAAACCGTTTCTGGGCTAATTGGCATGTTTACGCTGTCCAACCAGTCACGGCTAATCACATGTTTCATTGTTCCTGTTTGATTGAAGGTCTCATTGTTCCGTTGCTCGCACGAACCCAGAAATTATTCGTGCTGCCTTTCAGATTCGTGGGTGGATAGGAAATATCATGTAAAAAGGGTTGGAAATCGTGAGGATCGATAGATAAACCAGATTGTTGCTGGTAGATTTCTCTAAGGATGTATAGGCTATATACTTAAACAATGCATGTTGAATTTGTTATTATAGATNTTTAGCACGTAGCTATTTATTATTAGCATTGTTCTTCCGACGTCTGGTTTTTTTTTAATTAGAGGAAATGCGTTTTTCTAAGGTACATCAACTTATGGGATTGACTGTATAGCCAATACATCCTTAAAAAGGTGTCAGAGAAATAAAAAGTTGTTATACCTTAATGCAAGTATGGTCTAGGGTAGACAAAGTTTCTGAAGTTAACTACATTCCAGGAAGGTATGCTTTATTAACTACGCGACTGCAGGCAAACAAGTCCATTGAAAAGTTAATAAACATTGGAGATATTACAGAAGAGCTACGACTGCACTTTGCATATAAAATTAATGCTTGTCAGAGTGAAGTTTTGTCCAAGAACCATACATTATGCTCTCTGCAGTTTGTATGGCTGAAATTCTCTTTAACGTGTAATTCTGGTGGCGGTCTCATAATAAAGGAACTAAATAAAAGATAAGATAGTAATTTATCTTTCATAATTCTGAACTAAATAATATGAATCACACTGTTCCCATTCAGGTTTCCTATCTTCTGTTTTCCTGATGATTTAACATTTTTTATTAGCTTTTTCTCTCGAAATCAAAAATTAGGCTCGATAAATTACTATAAAAATACATCATTATTAAAGACGTTTCATTGGTAATAAAATTTAATACAATATATACACGAATATCAGAAGACAATATTATTTACTATTCCATGGTATCTCATTAAATTAGATTATAGTGAATCTAGAATTTCATGTTCCCCCAGGTTTATCATAAGCAGTTAACAAGCATGCAATAAATTTGGAGACAGAGTGAATCCCGTTGGATCTCAAAGGTATCTCCAGTGCAACTCTTCCATGTTCTCCAGGCAGACTTGCGATCCCTTATCAAAAGAATGAGCAACTCGTAAGCCGCGCTGGCTGTCATAAACTTTATCGCAAGTTTGTTTTACATCCGCGACCGGGGCTGTAAAAAGACCACTTCTCTCGTTTGCTTCGGTTTCACCGGGAGAAACATGAGCCGCTAAATACTCGGCTCCGGGTATCGTTCCGCGCCGCGAGGAAAATGTTTCACCTGGCGATCCTCATATTTACAACCAAAGCTATTTTTCCAGTTGGTAATTCCGTTTATCGTCATCTACAGATGAGCCCTAACTGCTTCATTTTTTCAGCATTCATGTAATGTGATGGATTTTAATTAAAAAAATATATAGTTTATTTGGTATTTGCATACAGAAGTTTATATTGTTATTACATTGGAGTACAAGTGAGTACGTGCTCTAAAATTCATTTAAGTGATTCAATATTTAATAAATGGAAATAAACGTGTAAAGGTTATACGCTCGATAAAAGATTTTCCGTAATTAAAACATCAGTTCCAATCATATTTATTGAGATTATTTTTTGTTTAATCTGTATCGAGTGTTATAAAAGGACAGCGCATTCACAGAGCGAATAATCGACGGGGTATCGCGCAATCGGTCAGGAATGGTTCCTCGAAGGCGGTACCCAGCGTCTTCCGGTTCACTGGTTCTCTGCGCGTTGCACACTCATCGGCGCGGCTCGTGGAAAAATCGCGACCGCGTTGTTTCAACTCGTAAATCTGAACCCGGGCAGCAAAGCGTGTATACAGGAAAAAAGTCGAGGTCGGATCGATGCTTAGCTCTCGCCGTTTAGATTCGAACGCGCAATCGGAAACGGGTGTCCCGCGTATTGAGTGTATCGCTTCTCGATGTTATCCGAGCCACTCTTCTTTTTTTTCTTCTTTCCGGTCTATTCGCCCATAACTGTGGCGCAACTCGTGGAATCGCGATTCGATAAATGTTAACGCGAACGGATTTGCATAGGGTCTGCGTCGCGAATGGCCGCCCACGCGGTCGAAAACTCGCCGTGTCGCAATAAACTCCGGGTATAAATTACCCATCGACGTGGCGAATCCGTGGCCCGTGGCGCAACGGGAAGAAGCGTCCGATAGATGGTAAATGTTGCCTTTGAACACCGTGACACGGCACGGACCGTCACGTCAAGTCGTTATGACAGCGTCGCCAGTGTGTTTGGTTATGGCGGCGAATATTGCCGCGCGGATCTAGCGACTTCGAGAGGAGGACGTATTTAAGTATGAGCACGTTGTCGAACAGGGAGAATTGTATAGGGAAAGGAAGGTTTTCTTTGCACAGGCTTCGCAGAACGTGACTATATTTAAGGAACGTTGAGTTTTGTTAGGGTGACGTGAAGATGAACACTGAATGGGGGGACGGTTTATGGAAAATATTGGCCGGAAGAAATTTCGATACTCGCTCGAGTATGTACCATACTCTTTCTGGAGAGGAACTCGTGGGTGGTACTGTACGATTCCTAATAGACCGGCGGACATTTCAAATATTTTACTAAATAGAAAAACTATTATATATAATTCATCTATTTTAAAGTGCATTGTATATATTTGCTATAATGAAGAGAAAAAGAGAGAGAGAGAGGAATATTTGATGTGTAGCAATATTTGCTAACGCGAAACTGAATTTCATAGAATTTTCATGTTATCGTAGGATATATTGAAGGCAAAGCTATTTAATATTGTAATTTGAATATCCATATGAATTTCACAATGACGTTTCTATATCCAAATGTTTAATATTAGATTTCATCATTGGTACAATGATATCTTTTACGAGAAACCTCATTGCCTGATGCATATTATGTAATTCCATAGTCGTTGATAAATAAAATTTAATACAATTGTTTCATCTGAAATGATCTCGTTCTGTAATTAGTATCATTATAAAATGATAAGGTCTATTGAATGGGGAAATAATAGAGAATCTGAAAACGATAAGGGGTATTTTATTTATGATTGACAACTTAAATACGTTCGGAGAAAATTGAGTTCCATTATAAATATGGGAAAGCCATAAGAGGGCTGGAAAAGAAGGCACGCCGAGGTGAGAAACCATAATGGAGCAGCTATTAAATCGGTGAACCGCGCGAATCCCGCGAAGTTTCTACGGTTCTCTGTCCATCGACGCTACGTTGTGTATCGAGTAACTACAAACGTATGGCGTGCAAGTAACGCTCGCTGCAATTCTTCTTGATTCCTGACGTAGCAACTTTCACGTACAAATATCTCAATGAAGCGGTAAAACGTTTATGATAAAGGGACCCTCACAACGGATGTTAATTAAACTTGTTTTTAAAGATCATTTTGGACTTGAGTAGTATGAGTAAAAAATTGAATTCTTTAGGATTGGGGAGTATTTTCTACATTTTTAGATAAATCTCTTTTATTCACAATAAATTTCTAAATTAAATTTAAGAAATAAACCGCATGATTTCGAAATAAACTGAAAACCCTAACGTGCAGTTGCCAGCACACGATATCACCCCTTGTCGTCCCTTAGATCAATCGACAAATTAGCGTCACTCGTCGACTCTACTATGTCCCGAAATAAAGCTACTGAAGAACGTCTGTGACACGTCATCGACTGGATTTCAACGGATTCGAAATCAGAAAGCGATACTCGAAACGAGAGGCAGGATGGCGGAAAAGGGGCAGGCAGGAGGGTGAATTCGGTGGCGAGACATTAAAGTTGCCGTTAATTAAGCGGGTCGAGTTAACGGTAATTAGTCGACGCGCGGCGAGAGGCGTCGTCGTCGTGTCACGGCGCCGTTTAGATTTAGACGCCTGATTTCCGAGCATGAAAGCGGCACACGGCGTACAGCGCGCACCCTTTCAACTTGTCCGCGAGCGACCCGAGCCTCGTCGCCGCCATGCCGTAGCGCGAGCAATGCAGCATATAGAGGATTCGTGCGTGTTCATCACACGTCACGAACGTCGCCGTCCGTGATTTATCAACCGCGACGCGGACGCCCGCCGCAAATCATAACAACCGTGACAACCGCGAAAACTTCGCCAGAATACGCGGACGGGAGACGACGCGACGCAACGCGTGTGGTTCCTGTCTCTGAAACAGTTCGGTGAAACACAGACTATCCTCCCCGGTTAATTCACTCGAAGGTTGAGCGGAATTAGCCCTGACGCGGTTAACTTATCCGAGATTGATGGCAATAGTACATATTCAGAGTTAAGGAATTGATTTTAAATGGTTGATATAAAAAGATACTTTCTTTCTCTCTCTTAAAATCTTATATCTATCATTAATCCATATTAGATAATCCGGGATTTTCCATAAATGAATTGAAATTTCATATAATTTTCTTAAGTGAAAAGGGGATTCAATTATAAAATGTTCTGATATCTGCTAAACTTTTAAGGCCATCATCGGTTTTTCATCGTTTTCACATTGCTTAACTACGTAATCCTCGTTCATTAATTGGAATTGACGATCTTTCAATAATTTCTTTCCCCTTTTAATACTTTCATATCAATTTCTTCCTCTCGGTCGCATGAAACGTTAATAACGCCGCTTTTTACGTTTATAAAACGGAGAACCACATGAACAGGAATTAAATGTCGTGGCACGATGCTAATCTGGTGTCGAACGAAAACGCGAAGCCGAGCGAGAAAACATAACCCGAGCGGACTTCACTAGTGCGGCACGCAGCTGAAATTAACGATTCATTTCGCGGTTGTAACCCGGGCGAATAAAACTTTTGTCACCTCGGATAGCGATAGCGTGACCGCCCGACCCGATCTCACTTATCGCAATTAAACGTCGCTGTTAATATTTGGTCGCAACCCTCAAGTTAAATTAAACGAAAAATGCTCGCAGCGATTTTACCTCGACTTTTTTTTTCCCTCTTTTCTCCCTCGCATTTTGCCTCTTGTGTACTGTGTGTATTTTATTAGCACCGCTAGCCGTCTTAAAGATGATCTGCATAAATGAAGATTTACAATTTTCCTTTGTTTTTCCCCCACGTGTGATACACACATGCGAACGGCGTGGCGAAGTCGCGCGTATTGCGAGATATACAGTCGACCATAAATGACGCGGCGACCGTAATAAATTTCGCGGCGGCAATAAGTAACGAGGGAAATGCGAGCTTAAAAATGTCTAACGCGCCGTAAAACGAGCAGATTAAGACCGAGTGCCTCGGTTTTCTTTTTCCCTGGTTATTATACCTAACCGCGTTTTTCGCCCACTTTTCCCCCGCCACCGGGCTCATTTCTGTTTCGTCGTCGTGATTCTTTTTTATCACCTCCCCCTTCCTCCCTCGGCGTTGCTTTATTACTAAAACTACTCGTTGAATAACGCGTGAATCGCGGACGATTATTCATCGGCAACGGGGCAACCAGGTTAAACCCGGCGAGTAATGCGTTTCAGTTAAACGGCACTTTTTTACGTAATTACGGCCCTCCATTTCGCGTCAGATAGTTTGGACAAATATTTTTCGCGTTACGCCGGTTTATTGCCAGCTAACGACGCCGGAGCGCGAACGATACGTTTTCTTCTTTCTAGATTCTCGTACGAATTATGCTTTACGCGGCCGCAGAGACTTTTATTCGAACGTCCCGCTAATTTATGACGTTTTATTTCGAACGGGACGATAACGATCCCGCGACTAGAACGCGAAATGATACATTTTACGAACGCCGCGGTGGGCTCTATTTTACGGCGAATGACTTCATTCGAGTGTCTCGCCTCTTTACGCAATTTCATCGCGATAAAGCTCGGCTCTAGTCCACCCAATTTCTCGTTCACCGTTGCTATTATTTCCAATAGTAAAACATTTTGACTAACTATTTTATTGCCTTTACGGAGGAAGTGAAAGTGGGAAACGTATCATGCGTTTAAAACTGAATAAGATCGTAACATCTAATCAATAAAAGGCGAAGAGGAATTACGGAAGAAGTAATGAAATAGTAGATAAAAAAGTAGCATTGCAACTGTTTATTCGATATCTAATTTATCGGCCTTAAAAAATAGAGTGGAAGCTCATCTTTGCGCAACAATTCACCGCAAGACATCGTTGATTGCATCGACGCAACGGCATCAGGTATCAACGAGATAGAGCAGTTTTTCCGCGGAACTACGGGCGTTTACCCAAAGATATTCACGGTATATCGGAGCCATTGAATCGGCAACGCTATCTGGCCTGGCCTCTCGCAAAAGCCGAGCGGTGCTCGCTTGTTTGTGGCGCAGCTAGCTACCCGGACCGGTGCCCGTTTTGGCAAACGCGACGCTTCAGGTGTACGCGATACGCGACCCCTGGAAAAGCCCGCGGCTCACTTTCGAGCTCCGATAACGCCGTCATTGATAAATTATGCGGCTCGTTCGTCGGGAATCGCCGGAGTCGGGGGTGGATCGATGCCAGTGAAAGCTTTCTTAGTGAAGTTCTATTTATTTAATTCCTGTTTGGTTCCAATCTTTTGTACTTATTGTTAGTACAAACAGCATGTGTATACTTGCATTTATTATGTACATCTATAATTTAATAGTACTGTACATATTGAATTTAATGATTGAATTTAATAATTACGAATCATTCTACATGTCTACAATTGCGTAGATTAACATTACATTCATAGGTACATTTAATTAATTTATATTAAATTCTGATTGTATCGTGTATACTACGTATTAACACTTTAGATGAATTATAGTGGTAAGTGCAATTCATTTATCATACCTTATCTGAATTAATTGTGGCAGACGCTGTTTGGATAATTGAATGCTTTTGGTAGTCAGTCGAATCATTCACGATCTTTCATATTGAAATAATTTGTCATCAAGTATAGAATTCTAAAGGAAATAAGTATAAATAGAATACCATAGTTGAAGAAGGAATGATATGTTTTGTATTAATTAAAAAATTGGCCAATCTTTAAAACAGTTTAATTAGTTGATTAGAAATTTTTTCGTTCTCCAAACAACAGATTTACCGGTCTAATTGATCTTAAAACGGTAACCGAGATAAACTAGGATGATTCGCGAAAGTGTCGCAGCGTTATTAAACGGAAACGAGAGGCTGCGAGTGGTACAAACTTCGGTAACTGTGTCAACCGTCCAAATGAACCTCCTCCTCCTCCTCCTCCTCTTACTCCCTGAAAGTACGAAACGGACGGGTGAGGGCGACGGAGGGAAAACTTGCCGGTGAAACTTCCGCCTTTAATCCCGTCAAGTATCAAAACGACACGTTCGCGCATAAAACGGCAGGATTATCGGCGACGAGCCGGGGAAAATATCCGTTCGGTCCATTAAGCGGTGTCCTTACTATCAGGAATGGCAGAGATCCTCCTTTCTCGAATTTAAATTTCATTGTGCACCGAGGTCCGAGAAAGAAAAGTGTCGTTGATAGAGTCCGCGTCCGATGAACTCACTTCTTTCTATTGGCTGAGAGCAAATGTTTCATGTTTAATAGTTCTTACATGTTATTCTGGTTGTTCTTGGAATATTATGGATGATAAATTCACTGATTTATATTCGGATGATTTTAAATAGATATAAAAATGGAAAACATGTTGCCCACGTGTAAGATAAAATCATTATGAAATATGTTCACTGTTGATCAGTTATAATGTTCTTTCCTAAAACATTCGTAATCCTAATTAGTTTTGAGGTTCAATACCATTAAGATTATTCAGATTATTTGTTGAGTATCAATCTTTTGTTAAGAGCGTAAGGATCAAGGACAGGTGATCAGATAACAAATGGTCGGAATAATATAAATGTATGTGTACTCGCGTGAAATGTCACCGGACGCGTGCATTTTGCAATAAATTATGGTACGCGCGTGTCGCCTCGGAATCGGGTCGCCCGGATTTTCGATTTTTCCGCGACGCCGCGTTGGAAAACACGTACGCGAGAGATTTATACTATTTATATTTATCGTTCACAATATTTTATGTCATGACATATATGTATATTTAATTCGAGAATTTATTTTAAGTACGCCAGTTTCTTCAAAACGAGCCAGTTCCGTTTCGACGTCTGACCTTTGCTGCAAATTGGAACGTAATTTCCTATTCATTGTTTACTAGTTGCAGTCTGTCCTATTATAAAATTTAGACTGGATGTTATAAAACATTTAAAAAATGCACATCAAATGCATAGCAACTTCTTTTTGAATTTTATTTATTAAATTGGTATAATGAAATCTCATCTTACATAAGAGTCCATTGCCTAATTATAATGTATGAATGAAATGAACTTAAATTTATTTCACCTACGTTACTAAAGTAATAATGAACCATGAGCACGAAACATTATTTATACCAAATATCAAGAATTTTTAACACCGTGAAATATTAAAGAAAGAACTGCGAGTATTAATCAAAGAGTGGTTTCAGAATCGAAACCGTCGACCCTCTCGATCTTCCTTTAAATTATTCAAAAATCCGGCAGAGCTTTCTGTTGCTGCTTAACGCACCTACGCATCTACCTCTCATTGCTCATTCGCAATTAAGGCGGGAGAAACAGGTTCGTTGTTACTTTTGAAAGATCGCCGCGCCGCTGCGACCAACGCGGCGAGGGAAACGCCTTCAATAAATATCAACGTTTTAATTAACATAATGCGGCAGTTTAATTGGCTGACATTTATCGCGAACAGGCTTGCGCGCCTTTAATTGCCGCCGGCCCTTAACCAACCTTGCCAATTACAACGGCCAAGCTACAAGACTTCGAAAGTTAAGATTCTTTACGTCGTTATAAATACTTCGGACAAGAATCATTTAGTTACGTAATATTAATGACCTATTAATTATCTTTTTTAATTACGATTTATTAAATTAAAAATGATAAAAGACATTTTTATTCCATCTGATCAGAATAAATCAATAAGATCAATTAAAAATAATCATATTTTACCTAATTGAAAAT
>NW_017132657.1:428823-429311 GCF_001652005.2 Ceratina calcarata | reverse complement strand
TAATTAATAATAATTTTAATTAATTTGGCAAATGCGAGGGGGAATGTTAAATCGGTTTTGTGAAAAGGATCTGAGGAATTTAGTTCCTCTGCACTTGCCACTTCGCAACTACTCTCTTCGAAACATTTTCATACTTATTGATGGGAAGCGATAAACAATGTACTTAGCCTCTCTATGGACTACAAGTTATCGTGTAAATCGAAAGCCACGGTGCCGGGAAAATAAAGAGAAATAGCGGATAAAAGTTGCGTGTTTCCTTCTGTTCTCCGCTGGTTGTAACCATCAATAAGACTTACCTAACTCGCGCCTAATTCATAGCTAACCTACATCTAGAAAATCCTTCTTTATGACCGGACTCGATGCTTTAAGATTATCCAGTTGGTGCAGTTTCCTTTTGAAGAAATCTCTTTTATCTCGAGTTTTGTTCAAACAGGAATGTTTCAATACAAATAACGTTTTCGTCACATGATTTGTATTTGAATTATTAT
>NW_017132657.1:413149-425211 GCF_001652005.2 Ceratina calcarata | reverse complement strand
TATTATTATTATTTATACGAATTCTAAAATTTAGTAAATAACAATTCTCGGATTTAGGCGTCGACGCACATTTTCGGGTTTCATTTCTCGACAAGTCGGGTCCGTTCCATGACGCGTAGAAATTCAAATGCGCGTCCTTACGATTACCCTGCAGAAATTATTCAGCCATCGTTAAGTGGCCCCGGAGAACTTTATACCGGAAGCTCGAGGACGAGGGTGAAGGGCCATAAAAAATAGAGTTCCATTAGAGAGCAATACTAGCGAGAAGTATTTCGACCTCATCTACTCGTTTCTGGCTAATGGATTCATAATCTTAATACGTCCGACCTCGCGTGTCCGCGCCCGATTCAATATTGCCACGGCGCGGTACAATCGTGCCGAACCCCTTTTCCTCCCCAGTTCCCTCTGGCTCTCACGGCCCTTCCACTCCTTTCCGCCCGGGTTTCAGCCCTTCGCGACCTTTTCCATCCTCGAAATTCTTCTGGAACTCCTGATGAAAATTATTCTAAGTAGCCGGCCCGTTTCCATGCCTAATAATCGCCCCGCGCTTCGCTAGCTCGCCCCCCTCAGGGCTTTTTGCAGCTCCTTTTAAGGGCCGATCCCCCGCGTAATGTCTAATCAAAATTCAATTAATTCCCCTGGTCGCAATTCGCCGTACTCGACCAAGTCCACGGAACTTCGCTACCGGCGAACTTCAAGGGACGCCAGTCCTTCCGGCTATTTCAGTTTCTTTGCTCTTAAAAATTTCACAGGACATATAATCTGTCCTTAATACAGTTTTTTAACAAATTTAAGGAATTTTTTTTCTGTCGATTAAAACCAGGAAGAAATATTTGCAGAAATAAATTTAGTATCGCGTTTGGACATTTATCTCAACCATAATTCACGCATAATCGAAAAACCAGTTACCAAACGGGTCTCGGAGCACCGTGAACGATTCTAAAGTGCGAGGAAGCTCTCGGTGCAAACGTATTTTCAAGTTCCAACGCTGGGACGAGTTCTCGATGAGCCGGAGGAATCGATTAACGTCGGACGTGGCGGGTTGCACGCGATAAACGCGCAATATCGAATTGATATTAATTGACCACGAGGAACCACTATAAAGACATTACGACGGCGCACAGCGAGCGAGGCTACGGGTAATTATTGTCGGTTTAATGCTCCACCGACGGAGAATACCCCATAGGTATGATGCGAAAAGTTGTTGTCGTTGCCAGTAACCAGCAACGATGGAAGGGTTTGGTTTACAGTCGACTTTTACATTCCTTTTATCTCCCGCCCCCAGCTGGATTTTTGTATTTTTCTCTTTGTTTTCCGTTCCCGCGTTAATTACGACCTGTCCCGGAGGGATTGAGTTCCGACGAGGGTGAACAATTTTTTTAAAGATGAATACATGGTGGCTGCACAGTTTACGATGTACGCGGCTATTTCAGATTAGATAAAGCAATTAGGAAATAATCTGTTGGGACGGGGTAATTAAGATACTGGTACGCTGTTTATGGCGTAGTTCCAAGCCTGGGAAAAATTCTACGGTAGCAAACGTCGTGGGTTCTGGTTAATTGAGTTGTTAATGGGACAGACTGTTGTGAAATAGAAATCGAAATTTCGTATCGAATCTCATTGATTCATATATCTTTAATATTAATTTTATAACGAAGATTTATCAAAACGTGTGATTAAATTATAGCATAGTGTTTTAAAACATGTCAGATTTACCAACATTTGCCAATCGGATGCTTAAAAAAAATAGGAGATCTTGTCTTCGAATACGAGAAATCTCATTCCGCATAACTGGAAACTTTTTCATACATCGGTAGAGAAATATAGCGAGCTCTATCCCCGAATTCACCGGTGGGAATCGAACGCTCGCGGCTCGCGGTGTCCAAGCGCGATTCGCGATTCCACGGCCGATTTTTAATGCTGCCGGCAAAATATCAATCCTCTCAGCGATAATTACATTTGCATCGGACCGTGCGTCATGCATGTTTCACGCGGCCACGACCCGGATGTCCCTTTTCGCCTCGAATACCACCGCCAACACCCGAGTCCGCGGCGCGGCCTTTTTATCATCCAGCTCGGTAATTGTAACTGAGCCAGAGGCCAGTCCATTAGCCGTAATAATTCCATAAAATCCGACCCGCCGCTCTGGAGCGGCAAAACGCGCTCGTTTCCAGCTTTATCGTCCCCCCCTATACCCTCCCGCCACTGTGCCCGTTCTATTGCCCCAAAGCATCAAAAAATTCGCTTTTACAACGCTCGTCGAGTATTACCGCGGTCCGCTAGTCTCCTCGCGTGTTTGACACCCACCGGACATCGCTGATCCGGCTTAACGCCGGATAATTTTACCTATCCGTGCGCAAACAAAGGAAAACGTACGATTTATATGATGAGATCTTTTAGAGTTCACCGAATCGATAACGTAATTTCGAAGTTAAGTTATAAATACTTTTTAGAACATTTTCTGATTGTGAATCAAAGGCACGTTGAAATTAAAGAGAACTAAATTGTTAATTATGTTTAAGAATGTGCATAATTTGTTTCATGTGTAACCACGTAACATGTTACCATACAATGTCATTTTTCAAGGATTATTTACGAGAATAGTTGATAATTGACATAGTGTTTGTTAGTGTTGTGCTTAGAATTCTCTCGCTAAATAAACCGTAGGATAACGCAGCAAATTGCAACGTGTAACATGAAACAATTCCATCATAATCCGGGCGTTCCACACAGACTATACTAGGATTTCCGCACGAATTCGCGTGGATCCGGAAACCGGGATCTTCTCCCTCTGGCCTAATAATATTGACCGTAGTGCTTGATATTGTTTCACGGAAAGCCCGAGGGACGTGCCATTACCGGCTTGCTGCACCGTGATAATTTAATGCCGGGAACTGGGTCAATGCCGCTGAGACGGGGGCCCCGCTTTTGTGGCCCTCCACCTGCTTACCATCCTCTCTACCACGGCTGATTTGCATTTCGACGAAGATGTCGCGAGATCCTCACCGCCTTTGGTACGCTTTACCGATTTCTCGCGCTACTTTCAACACCTCTTGCTGGCAGCTTCATGAAAGGATTTTGTTGACAATGCCGAAAGAGAAAGTCTTACTAAAGGAATCAATAATGAAACCAGTCACTGTTTAAAAGAATCGATTTTTCAATTTTGTCTTTGTCACTCAAGTCACAATATTTCCACCGCCTAATTGGACGCAAGATCACAAATCCCGCTCAGAGGAAGTCCCTCATTTCGGTCAATTAAAACCACCTGTTTCTTCGCCGAAAGCTGCAACCAATCTTCGATTCCACGCGCGAGCAATTACCCTCGGTGAAAAAAGAAAAAGATGAGGAGCAGCGCATCTCCCGGGAAGAAGAATCTGCATATGTATCCTCTGGTTGGTCTCGTTAGACTACCAAGCTAAGATTCAATCTTCCGAGAAGCGGTAGCCGCACGTGCAAAACGGAGCGTATCTTTTTCCCGCGTCGGCGAGGGTGTCGCAACTAAATATAGCCCTCTGTGGCGACCCGTGGCCATGGCTTTTCCCGTTTCGGCTCCCGAGGAACGGAAAGCTTCTTCCACCGGTTATAGCGTTATGTCACGTTAATAACGTCCAGTCGGTCGTCCCTCTGATACACCCTCCGTTTCTTGATCTTTCGGGTATCCACGGCATCCGAACGAGAGAGAGAGAGAGAGAGAGAGAGAGAGAGAGAGAGAGAGAGAGCGGCCGCGGTGTCGCGGCAGACGACGACTTTGAAGCTTTAATTAATGACGGCTCGAAAGGAGAAAGAGAGACGCAGCGGGGTTCGGAACGGCAAAGAGGAACGCTGAAATTGCGTTTGCTCTAGTCATTTGCAGGCCGCCAAGCCGCTTCGCTGTGCCGCGATAAATAATTGTCAACGTCGCGGTCGGCGTAATCGTTATTGCGATCCCCAGGATTCGTCTGGCCGATTGAATCCGTCGAGAATCATCAGATCTGTACTCCGTTACTTGGACAGACTTTGTACTCTACCTACCACTGTCATTCCATTCCTTCGCAAAGGATATTCCCGTTAAGCATGATCACTGTGTTTATTAAGTTTAAGACCACATCTTTTTATCTAAGTTAAAAGTGTACAGCTGTCCCTCAATTTAATTAGATACAAAATGCTTTTTTTACATTCAGAAACAAGGCTTTGTCTTTCGTCTCGTTTGCTGCAAACCGATAGCATTCTCCAATAGTAGAATCGATGCCGAAGATTCAAGGAATCTCTATTGTCTACCGGCCCTCGAATCAGGAGGCCGGAAATAGATAGGCTGACGATAGACCTACATACGTACTCCCAAGACACCAAGTGGATTTCGCGCGTAGCCAGATTCATGGCACGATAATCGACGGTGATCGACCTCTCGGAGGTTCGAGTGCCGCCCTCTCAGGAGTTCAACGAGCCGGTTGTTCGACGAGTAAGAGAGAGGCCGAGGGGGCCACGAGAGCCACGTGTAATTCGCGAAAGACGGTTCACTGGATTCTTATTTATAAACGGCACGCCGCTCGTGAACTTCCCAGTCGTGATGCGAAAACCAATAGAACGACGCGAATACCGATTAGGGGGTGCGAAAAGAAACTTGTTCTTCGCTTTATTTATGACTTGTTACAATGCAACTGTGACCGTGTTGTAACGAAACATGCTCTCCATACACGATTTGTTTTGTGGCCTCTTTCCCGAGGGAGAAAATATTTTATAACTGAAACGTACATGATTTCTGATATTTCTGATTATATAAGATTACCGATTAATCATACTTGACTCGTTAAATTCCGGAGTTAGAAGAAAAATTCATAGAATCTTTTCTGTAGAGGACGTCGGTGCCTACAACTTCTGTATAAAATTCTTGTCGCTAGCGTCAATAATTAATAAATAAATAAAATTGTTTATTGCAAAACGTTTTTCTTCGTCCAAGCAAAAAATGTTTCAGACAGAAGTTATAGCTCCAGTTGCCAGACATAAGAAAGGTCCTGTGCAATTTCCTTCTAACTCCACCGAAAAGAGCGACTGCCGACTGTGTTTTGAGCCCCATAGGACCCCATTCGCTGTCCCAAGAATTATACGAGCACTGCTGCTCTTTAGTACTATCTCGTCGGTAGTAAAAGTATATTACACGTGACAGTCAAACGTATACACATGCAAAGTTTCTAACAAAAAAAAATAATCAGGAAGCAGCGGCGCATCTTCTATTTCCGCATCGGAAATAGTTTCCCGCCAGGATTTCACCGACGGCGCACTTTTTTCCACGAGTTTTATCACAAGTTTCGCGGACGAAAGAAAACTGTTCCTAGCGCGGTTTCGCCTCCTACCGAACAGGAAGTTTCCCACCGGATCGAGAGCAACGCAACGGCAGAGAAGAGTTTGAAGTGAGCGGGCATCTACGTAGCCAGACCTGGCGCGTGATAACGCCGTGAGTGACTTCCCGACCTCTTATCTCCGCCGGGGATGGAGGACTTCGGAACATTCAAACGCCATTCGAGACGTCTAGAGTCTAGAAAATTTCTGTGGCCAGTCTCGCCTCCGACACTTCTTTTCACCTTTTAAAAATTCAAGTTACACGATATAGTTGAAATACTTTTTTTTTATCAATTACGAGCACTTTATAGTGGAGACTATATCCGTCTATTTTCTTTCTCTCAAGAGAAGTTAAAGTATTTTTTCGTATTGAGCACATTTCTATTACTGTCACATTCGAACGTGTTATTTTTCGAGATTTCGACACTGAATCGGCTTAACAGGGAGCGTAGATTAAATCGTACGCGTTGTGTTTGATTTCGCTTCCTTATAATAAACCCATCGTCTGGTACGTGATCCCAAAGGCCGGCTTGAGATCAGCGGAAAGCCACGTTTCGTTTCATCGGTTAGTACGCGATTACAGCGGTGCGATCGTAAGGACATGGTTCGACGAAAAGGAAAGGGCTCCTGTAATTCCGTCGCCCGGATAGTGTACGTTTGGCAAACACACTCGTTCGTTTCTTTCTCTCTCGTCTTTCCACGGTCTCGGGCTGTGTCAACTCGCGATAATTGCGCGAATTTCATTAAGAACGACAATATTCCCGAACGTTAATAGATGTACCGGATTAACTTCCGCGCAGCTTATTAATAATAATGAAATTTTAACGTTTCGCGAAACTTTCGAAAGACGCGGCTAGTTCGCGAGTTATAATAGAAAAGCAGAAGCGTGTTAAATTTCAAAATATTGGATTAAAGTGGCTGAAAGTTCCGCCGCCGCTTCTTTGCTCCTCTACGTTCCGTCAGCTCGGGATTAAAGTTGAATACGTTTTATAGAAATAAAACACACAATGTATAAATTCTATTAAAAATAGAATCGATAACGAAACGTTTGGTAAAGTTAATAACAATTGATATAACGAACGGGAATCATTCGAATTATAAACTCACTGCAGAAGAAACAATTCCGTGGGTAACAAATGTGCGCAAATGTAAGGACAATGTATAAAACAATTAAGGACGAGCGCAGGATGCAAGCGGAGCGTGTAGCCTTCTGACTAATGACCAGTGGCAGAGTGCGTCGGTAAATAAAGGAGGAAGGCTCTGGTTGATAAATTAAGCCAGCAGCTACTGCACGGTTGCAGTTAACAAATCAACCCTGTTCGGAAAAGCGACGTTCAAGAACATCCGCTTCGACTACTCTACCTTTCCTATTAAGCAAGATTGTTTCCACCGATCCGTATTAAATAAAGTTTTACATCTCCAGTAGGCAGACATGACAAAGTTTAATATCGATTTCAATCAAAATTAATCACACTCTGTTATCTTAGTAGAGAATTACTAAATTAATCAAACTAATACCTGTAATTTTTCAAATAAATCGAGAAAAATCGAAATCCAGTGAACACAATTTATCACAGAATCATTTACTCGCTCAGGGAGATCTACAGAATCCTAGAAGACGACACAGAGAATCGGAGGATGAATGCCGGTAAACGAGGGTGATAGAGAACTCTAGAGGACCGTCAGAGGACACGGTTTCATTGTACGATTCCTGACAGGAACGCTCGAAGGATAATAACGATAATTCATAAGGACACAGGGGGCGGAGGGAGCTACCGGGGAGGGAATCGTGACTGAAATAACTTAAAAGCGCGAAACGTTGCTTCTGAACGCGGGCTACGCGATGGAGTATCGACCCGCCGCCGTCGCCATCGTCACCGCCGCTGGGGTCCGAGTTTATATGCCCCGTTTCAACTTTATGCTCGATTAAAGTCACGCGCGTTTACTTCGGAACTGCAGCTGGATAACGTTTAAATCCGGCGAGAACGGGCCGGGCCCTCGGGCTCGTCGGCGAATGAGTTTCCAGCTTCAGCTGATCCGGCATGTTGTTCAAACGTTCGAATAAATACGATTAGATCCTCTCCGTTCGCTATATCAATTTCAATTAATCATGGAAATACCTTTTATTCAACAGTATATAAATACAGATTTTGCAAAATATTTTAATAACGTGTCAAATACTAATTTCTCTTGACTCAATAAAACGATATCATTTGCATTGTCTTTTTACATACTCTAATTAATGGATGGAAGACCCGTCGCAGAAACGAAGACGATACTCGCTACTGTTTCACTTCTGATTTCACGTGACAGAAGATAGCTATCGGTTCGCTTGGAAGATACCCGGGTTTATCGCATGGTACGTAGCGCAGTGTGTAACACTGACCGCTTATCAAATCCTAGCGAAGCGGCTGACACGCCGCGTCGTCCAGGAGTCAGGGACACGTTCCATCGAGATACGCAGGTGTCAGCCGGTGGCCAGCAACGTGTAAATAACAGAGAGCCGTTGCTGGCTATCCGACGCGAGGATCTCCGTAATCTGGATACAAACCGAAGATCAACAGAACGGCATAGGCACGAACACCGGATGAAACGAGCAGCTTTTATGGACTTTCCCAAGGTAGATAACGACGTTCAGAGGACCGAGGAAAGTTTGCTTAATTGGAAAAATCCTGGATAAACTTCGGCCGGTCGTAGAAAAGAAATAATGAACTAGAAATCTATCGGAGTTACCCCTCGATCTTAATTAGCCTGATCGGAGATATATTCAAATTGGATTAAGTTCGTCTTTTAATCAAGAAAAAATGATGCCGGAGTAATCGGAGACTACAGAATTGATCTCGGATTAGCGACTCTCGCACAGGAAACTCCCTTCGTCTTAACGGAATATTAAAAGGGGAACTGAAATTGAGTTTTATCTTTAAATGTATTCGGGTAACTACTAATTGTAGGCCAATTAACAGAATTTGCCTGTGTTTCGTATGCTAATCACCGGCATCTCGGAACATGGAAGTACTTGAAGCAACGTGGAGATGTTTCGTTTGGCTACGAGAGCCAGGCAGCTGGGTAGCTGGTATATCGGTGTTACCTGGCTGACGCGGATATCGACGTTATCCGGATAATATGGTTAATTCCGAGTAATGACAGGCGTCTATGTTATTAGGACAACGGTTTGGTTACTATGTAACCTCTCTCCGCTTACCTATATTATTCACCGGGCCCTGTCGTGTCGTCCTAATAATGTTCCGATCTGTTATTACAACGTATGGTTTATCACGAAGAGACGACGACTGTTTAATAATGAACAGTGCCCGAATCAATCGATTTAATGCATTCGTCTGCTCCTATGCTATTTTTTCAACCCTGTTCGGAAAAGCGACGTTCAAGAACATCCGCTTCGACTACTCTACCTTTCCTATTAAGCAAGATTGTTTCCACCGATCCGTATTAAATAAAGTTTTACATCTCCAGTAGGCAGACATGACAAAGTTTAATATCGATTTCAATCAAAATTAATCACACTCTGTTATCTTAGTAGAGAATTACTAAATTAATCAAACTAATACCTGTAATTTTTCAAATAAATCGAGAAAAATCGAAATCCAGTGAACACAATTTATCACAGAATCATTTACTCGCTCAGGGAGATCTACAGAATCCTAGAAGACGACACAGAGAATCGGAGGATGAATGCCGGTAAACGAGGGTGATAGAGAACTCTAGAGGACCGTCAGAGGACACGGTTTCATTGTACGATTCCTGACAGGAACGCTCGAAGGATAATAACGATAATTCATAAGGACACAGGGGGCGGAGGGAGCTACCGGGGAGGGAATCGTGACTGAAATAACTTAAAAGCGCGAAACGTTGCTTCTGAACGCGGGCTACGCGATGGAGTATCGACCCGCCGCCGTCGCCATCGTCACCGCCGCTGGGGTCCGAGTTTATATGCCCCGTTTCAACTTTATGCTCGATTAAAGTCACGCGCGTTTACTTCGGAACTGCAGCTGGATAACGTTTAAATCCGGCGAGAACGGGCCGGGCCCTCGGGCTCGTCGGCGAATGAGTTTCCAGCTTCAGCTGATCCGGCATGTTGTTCAAACGTTCGAATAAATACGATTAGATCCTCTCCGTTCGCTATATCAATTTCAATTAATCATGGAAATACCTTTTATTCAACAGTATATAAATACAGATTTTGCAAAATATTTTAATAACGTGTCAAATACTAATTTCTCTTGACTCAATAAAACGATATCATTTGCATTGTCTTTTTACATACTCTAATTAATGGATGGAAGACCCGTCGCAGAAACGAAGACGATACTCGCTACTGTTTCACTTCTGATTTCACGTGACAGAAGATAGCTATCGGTTCGCTTGGAAGATACCCGGGTTTATCGCATGGTACGTAGCGCAGTGTGTAACACTGACCGCTTATCAAATCCTAGCGAAGCGGCTGACACGCCGCGTCGTCCAGGAGTCAGGGACACGTTCCATCGAGATACGCAGGTGTCAGCCGGTGGCCAGCAACGTGTAAATAACAGAGAGCCGTTGCTGGCTATCCGACGCGAGGATCTCCGTAATCTGGATACAAACCGAAGATCAACAGAACGGCATAGGCACGAACACCGGATGAAACGAGCAGCTTTTATGGACTTTCCCAAGGTAGATAACGACGTTCAGAGGACCGAGGAAAGTTTGCTTAATTGGAAAAATCCTGGATAAACTTCGGCCGGTCGTAGAAAAGAAATAATGAACTAGAAATCTATCGGAGTTACCCCTCGATCTTAATTAGCCTGATCGGAGATATATTCAAATTGGATTAAGTTCGTCTTTTAATCAAGAAAAAATGATGCCGGAGTAATCGGAGACTACAGAATTGATCTCGGATTAGCGACTCTCGCACAGGAAACTCCCTTCGTCTTAACGGAATATTAAAAGGGGAACTGAAATTGAGTTTTATCTTTAAATGTATTCGGGTAACTACTAATTGTAGGCCAATTAACAGAATTTGCCTGTGTTTCGTATGCTAATCACCGGCATCTCGGAACATGGAAGTACTTGAAGCAACGTGGAGATGTTTCGTTTGGCTACGAGAGCCAGGCAGCTGGGTAGCTGGTATATCGGTGTTACCTGGCTGACGCGGATATCGACGTTATCCGGATAATATGGTTAATTCCGAGTAATGACAGGCGTCTATGTTATTAGGACAACGGTTTGGTTACTATGTAACCTCTCTCCGCTTACCTATATTATTCACCGGGCCCTGTCGTGTCGTCCTAATAATGTTCCGATCTGTTATTACAACGTATGGTTTATCACGAAGAGACGACGACTGTTTAATAATGAACAGTGCCCGAATCAATCGATTTAATGCATTCGTCTGCTCCTATGCTATTTTGCACCTGAAGTGGACCAAATCTGACAATTACGAAATTATTAACTTTCTCGACGGATATATTTATACGTATATGCTCGTATGCGATATACTTAGGAACGCTGAACAGATCCGACCACATTAGTTTGTATCTATAATTAAATCCCTGGCCTCTGTCCGAAAAAGCTAAAATGGGTTTGACGCAGGTAGTAATAGAATACGACGAAGAAATCATGAATGATAGATTGAGTTTCAGAACGACATATAATTAAAGCTAATATAAGGTCATTAAGATACAAATTGTTCGGTTGAAGTACAACGTTTTATACGTTTATGTGTCCTGAACGGTTTATTTTAAGTATCTGTTCGAGCGGAGATAGTAACGGGGTTTTATTAGCTAAAATTTTACGAGGTCGTCATAGTTTCAAGCCTTATCTTGTTCGCTACATAACACTTTTGCCCGCGAGGGAACCGCGCCGCGTCGAGGCTGAAGTTTATAGCCAAAAAACATGTTTTTTCTCCGCAAGGGGGAAAAACTGTTTAAACGCCGGATAAAGGATTTCCCCGGTTAAATTATTTTATTAGCCCGGCAGGTTACCGAGGATGAAATATGGAAATCGTACTGCGATCACACTTTTCGCCTTTCACAAGTTTTAAACGGCAATGGCGGAGAACTCGGAGATTAGATTAGCCGATTATTAGACGTCCCCTTCCTGGTACCTGTCCTTGTTTCCCCCTCGTTTTATCGTAGCAGTTTTATCCTTGGAAAAAATTTCAACGGGAAATGTACACTTAAAAGTTTTCTTCGCGGGGGACATGGATTAACGATAGAAAGTTGAGTCGTTCTATTTCGTTCCGTTCGACTGAATTGTCGTCTCGCTGATCCGAAGACCGTGAAAATTTAATCCGACTCGTGGACGCCTTTAAGCTGTTAAACCTTATCTGTATTTCGTTTGAAAAGAATGACCGAGTCGTTTAGTTGAGTCTTTATAGTGATTCCCATCGTTTCCTTCAGTTACTTTTCAATAACGTGTAAAAGTTTTGTTCTTTTATATTTTAAATGGAAAAACAAATTGTAATATTATACAATTTTTTTTTACAAATTGTTTTAGGATATCACTATATTATTTTGTAAAAGTTTAAGAAGCTTAAATGAAATGAACTGTGGATAGATCATGATTAACGGAAGAATAACCTGTGAATTTCTTCGCCTCATGATATTATTTCAGTAGATTAATTTTTCACGTTTTCAGATATTTTAAAGAAATTATTTCAAATCTATCGTAACGCTGTTTCAAAAACTAAGAAGCTTAAATGGGACGATGGATCGTGGATGGTTTAAAGAATCATTTAAGCGCGTTATATC
>NW_017132657.1:402257-412585 GCF_001652005.2 Ceratina calcarata | reverse complement strand
CCCCCACCCTTCTCATTTCTTTAATGCGAATAGTATTCACCGGATACAATGAATAAATCGAATTTATGGTCGGAAATCAATTATCCAAAAAACGTGAACGAGAGCTCGGCTTCCCAGCTCCTCGGCAAACATCGTCGTTGCTTGGGAATAAATAAAAAGCAACGGCCGGCCGCAACATCCAGTCTGATCACGCGAGCTAACAAATTACTCGCGCCATAAGTTTCACCGGCGCTCAGCCAGAGGCATCTTAAAAAGTCGAGAGCAAAAGAAGAAGGCAAACAATCTTCCCTGCTCGTGGCATCGACACGAGCCAGGAGGAGGAACAGGAGAAGGAGGAGGAGGAGGTGGAGGAGGAGCAGGCGAGCGAGCAAGGTTTCTAAGCGGAACATCTGTCGAACATTTCCTCCCGCGCCGATACGGCCGACGCTGCTGTGGCGTGTGAGATAACGAGCCGGGACGGCCGCGCTCGAATTCGACAAGCAGCGATTTTATCGACTTATGCAAATCGGGCGGAGGCGATAATTTATTCGGCAACGCCGTCGCCGGGGCGAATACGTACCCGCGAAGAGGGCGGCCGGGAATCAGAGAAGGGAACTCGGTCACGGTGGCGCGTAAACGAACATGGTAGCCGGCGTGTAGAAGCGTATTTTTGTCTCCGGCTGTTAGCCACGCGGCTCGTAACAAGTCGTCCGGATGACAGGCCTGTCGGACCGGTGCAACTTTTCAAAGTCAGCTGTCACAGCGTGGAAAGGGCCAAGGAATAGACGGCGTGTCCTCGGGTAGCCACCGTGTTCCACGGATTGAAAACCTGGTCCGA
The DNA here is from genome assembly GCF_001652005.2 of Ceratina calcarata. Classification (NCBI taxonomy): domain Eukaryota; kingdom Metazoa; phylum Arthropoda; class Insecta; order Hymenoptera; family Apidae; genus Ceratina; species Ceratina calcarata. The sequence continues at coordinate 411,768 of NW_017132657.1, read as the reverse complement.
TCCGATCCATTCCCTCCCATTCTGTTCCATTCTATTCGCTCCTTCGTTCTACTCGTGATCGCTCATCGTTCCAACGGGATATATCCCCGCGTCACGTCCAATTTCTTCGTCATTGTCGCGTCCCGGGACTTTAATTAAATCCCTGTAATCGATGGCACCGATCGAACGATAGCGACGTGCCGCGCGCTTCTTCTCGGGTCTTGTTCGACGAGGAGAAATCGATCGACCGAGCCGGAGAAGAAAAGCTCTTTGGGGAAACTCGTTTTGTTTGCGATGGACTCCGGCCGAACACAGTTTAGTGTCAAACGGTAGCTTCTTGCACGAAACCCTCTAATTCATTGGAATCATATCGTCGTTCCTTCGTAAAAAGGGATATTAAATATCCATGAATTTCTCTACTACGTAAACTGCTCATTGTTGCATAAAAAATTTAAACTAACAGATGCTATGATTTATTAAAAACGTGCGCATTTTTAAACGACATTTCGCTTATTTCCTTAACTGATCTTATGGTATTATTACTACTATTGTCGAGACTGCTTTTATTAACGCTTGGGTTGCACTAGTTCCATTGTGTCTAGCTCAGTACGCGAGGCAATTTTAAGATTCCCGAACTGAATATTAAGCCCGAAGCGAAGAATTGCAAGGAGACAAGAGGACTTAACTTTAAGTAAATTATTCACGAGCGCTTGAAACCGCCTTATTAATCCTCTGCGTTTCTTCTCGATTCCGCGGAACGGAATTCTCTTACGGCAAAACAGAAGAAGGGAGACAGAAAGAAAAGGAATCACCGCATGAAAGCTGAAATACTTCCGTTTTCTCCGCAAGGGGGAAAAACTGTTTAAACGCCGGATAAAGGATTTCCCCGGTTAAATTATTTTATTAGCCCGGCAGGTTACCGAGGATGAAATATGGAAATCGTACTGCGATCACACTTTTCGCCTTTCACAAGTTTTAAACGGCAATGGCGGAGAACTCGGAGATTAGATTAGCCGATTATTAGACGTCCCCTTCCTGGTACCTGTCCTTGTTTCCCCCTCGTTTTATCGTAGCAGTTTTATCCTTGGAAAAAATTTCAACGGGAAATGTACACTTAAAAGTTTTCTTCGCGGGGGACATGGATTAACGATAGAAAGTTGAGTCGTTCTATTTCGTTCCGTTCGACTGAATTGTCGTCTCGCTGATCCGAAGACCGTGAAAATTTAATCCGACTCGTGGACGCCTTTAAGCTGTTAAACCTTATCTGTATTTCGTTTGAAAAGAATGACCGAGTCGTTTAGTTGAGTCTTTATAGTGATTCCCATCGTTTCCTTCAGTTACTTTTCAATAACGTGTAAAAGTTTTGTTCTTTTATATTTTAAATGGAAAAACAAATTGTAATATTATACAATTTTTTTTTACAAATTGTTTTAGGATATCACTATATTATTTTGTAAAAGTTTAAGAAGCTTAAATGAAATGAACTGTGGATAGATCATGATTAACGGAAGAATAACCTGTGAATTTCTTCGCCTCGTGATATTATTTCAGTAGAGTAATTTTTCACGTTTTCAGATATTTTAAAGAAATTATTTCAAATCTATCGTAACGCCGTTTCAAAAAGTAAGAAGCTTAAATGGGACGATGGATCGTGGATGGTTTAAAGAATCATTTAAGCGCGTTATATCTTGGCCGTATAATTTTTTCGTGGATAAAAGTCAATATTAATTTAGTACTTTTAGTTAATTCCACGCCGCGCCCCGTCGCGTCGCAGAGTATTCTTCTTTCCTGCGAGCAACGAGAAGAAATTAACTTTCCTACCTCCTTCGAGACTAATTTCCTGCCGCCTCAAAATATCGGAAAATTGGATCCCCTCCCTTACCGTTCCCCCTCTTAATTTTTATCATTTTTTTAGTTAATTACATCGTGAAGCCGGGATGAAAGTCTGGCTAAACAAAGTAATTGGCCGGTAACACGTTTCCAAGTTTCATTTGCACGAGCTTTGCGGATTTTCCACAAGTCACACAGTCCAGATTCTCCTTTGCTTATCTTCGCCAGAACAAATGTTTCTTCCTCCGAGCCGTTGATTTTTTTCTTGGTTCTACTGTGGTTTTAATTTCCTGAGACTGCTCGGGCAATGAGAAATGATTGACTTTGAAAACAGAGGATGTTTAATGCCGAAACATTCCCTCAATGAATGCGCAAACCTTAACAACTCAAGTTGTGTGTGTAAATTCTCTGCCTTTTATAATTAGTAATCATCAATCAATAAATAACATTTTAAAGTAAAAACTAATTATACTAGATTGATTTCATTTTCATTCAAAAGAAACATTAGTATAATTCTTTTTAGATATTCAGATTACTTGAATGAGAATAAAATGCTATTTCATTTTCAAATCAAGTTAGTAGTAAAGAAGATCAGTTTGTCCAATATTTTCGTAGTAGTTCATCGAGTGGAACAATATTAGCATAAATAAATCTCAGTCTGACCGCAGTTCGTCGCAGATTATTTTTCGGCGAGCGTAGTCCAAGAGCCGCGTCGGTTGATTAAAACCCGCGATACAAATCGTCCTTACACGACGCACGTGGGTGTCAGGCTTATTCTTGCCGACACCCAGCTCTTTCAGAGATCCGTCAACGTTCTCCAAGAGGTTGTGGGATGTTGGAAACACCTGAGTGCGCCACAGAAATTATTCTCATTCGTCTGACGTCCATCAAGCGTTTCTGACGGGCAGACAAAAGGCAATGAAATCTAGCTAAATGATATTGATTTTTATGGATAGTTCTTCAGCTTTTATGTGCTGCGTTTGATACATGAAAAATGATCACAATGGCTTCTTTGAATTTTTAAAAAGACTTAAAATGAAACAGAGAGATCTTCCATATCGGGAAGTCGCATGTAATTGGAATAAATATGATGCACGATAAGCTTCTGTCAAATTGAGCTCTAGTTCTTCTCAAGCTCTCGAGACCTTTGATCAAAACCAGGTTCTACTTTTTGGCTCGTGCACCACTATCCACGCACCGTTCTGTAAACGAATTTATCGATAACGGTATCAGACAGTTGCCAGGGCCAGTAATCCGCTCTGCTCTCATGGAAGGTCAAAGGACACGCCTTAAGGATCCTCATAGGACATCTGGCAGCGAGGGCGAGTCGAGTAAAGTAGATTTCCAAATCTTTGCATCGGAGAAATTTCGAACGTTCCCTTTTAAAGCGCTTCGATACCCTGAAAATCCCATTGGGAGCAAGACAAGGCAAAAGAAAAGGCAAGCGGGGAAACTCATGGCGAATCAACGTTCCCTTAGTTCAGCTTTCGCAGACGACAGTACATACCTATGCAAAAATATCCCGTAAACAAGTGTTCGACCGTCTTTTCTGGCAAAATTAAATTACCATTGAAGAACATTTGTACAATATCATTTTTTGACTACTGAATACTCGGAATTTTAAAATAATATTTCTCATCGAGGAGATCGATAAAATTAAAATAGCACTCATTCAGGAATCGTAAGAACTCTAAGGAATAGATGAAGATGTTAATTAAATGAAAAGTTCAATTGCTGTGTTTCTAACACTAAAATTACCTACGGCGTTCACAGACGGTGAATCGCGAGTAGTGGCGACGGTAATCAAATAAGTGCTTGAAACGCGCGATTAAGTAGACGCGTCCGTGTCAAAAGTCGACGGAAACACTCTCGTCGGTGCAGAAACGAAATTGAATTAAGTCAAAGACCCAGCCACGCTTACACGAACCAAGGAAAGGAAGGTTCCGCCACTGTGGCGGATGTGGAAGAAAGTGGAGGAGGAGTAGGAAGTACTGATGGAGGTGGAGTAGTTGCAATTATTAGAGAGAGTGCATTCGCCGTCGACGAGCCCGGGGCGCCTCGGTACTTTGAGGTCGGAATCTCATCGAACGTTGTTCACCCTCGATAACTCGACAGTTAAATACAGAGAAGACGAGTGCAGGAGAAGAGAAAGAGAGAGAGAGAGTGAGAGAGGGAGAACATTTCGTGGCGGAAGCTATCGACTTCTGACTTCCTTCGCTCGTTTCGCCCCCGTCTTCCCGTATCTGCCAGCACAGATGGATTACCAAGCCGAATTGAACGAGATCAAAGTGGACGATACCACCGAGGTAATGCTGTATCGAGTTTAGAGACTAGTCTAAAAATACTTTCTCTCTCTCCATCCCTCTTCCTCGATCTTCTTCTCTGTCCATCTTGGTATTAAGTTTGCCTCGAAATAAGTCTGCGAACGTCTGTAAGAATTTAAGAGGATTCATCGTATGATCATCTAACAGGCGCGGAATCCGATGAATTTCCTTATCAGGTTTACCTTCTCGAATACAAATATTCGATCACTATATTTGAACAACTAAGGAAACTAACGTTAACACAGGTATTTGCGTATCGTGAGATTTCGCAGCATTCATCATCCGGATTAGCTATTCCCTTTGCCGTACGAATAATATCAGTATGCTAATTGATCAGCCAGCACAGTGATAATTACTAGAGAATTTAGTTTCGGGGGAAGCTAGAGTTAAGTCTACCGAAGTTTCCCGGTAACAAAGATCTCTTTAACGTTCGAGCCTCGTCTACCTCGTTCATCCACTCTAATTTCCAACTAACTTAGGCAAATCGAATGCTTTCAATCTTGAAAATATCCGGCGCCCGCCTCGTTAAACCGTTCTCGATTACGTTACCCTCAAAGGTTCGGTGCAACTGCATCTTGTTAGGCGTTAAACGAGTCTGGCCAGACCGTGAGATAGCAGGTAACGTCAGAACGGAATCCAGAAAATCGTATCAAACTACCACCTTTCACGAATAGAGTCCGTTTAAATAGTGAGCCGGCACCCGACGAGGCTTGACTCAATAAAGACTCTCGGCTTGAATACACATGAACCATGAAACGAGCGTTGGAACACAGTTCGGCCGGCATCAAAGAGGATCGGAATTAAACGGTAGGTCGCCAAGGGCAAAACTCGATCGTTCGGCCGGGGCCAACGGCTACGGCCCTCCCGCACAAAGTGACATACGTTTTATTAAAAATGTTCCTGTTGTCTTTTAAGCCGTTCCTCCGCCCCGGCTGCCTACCGCCGCGGCTACTGCTGCTCCGGTACACCCGATACCTAATGTACATGCACGCATACAAGCGCGCGCGTTCACCTGCAGACGCGGAGTCTAACCCGCAAGCGAACGCGATCCACTTTGCCACGCGAACCATGAAATCATTTCACGGCTCACTGATTTGTATATAATACCGCTCGCGGCGCGATTTAAATCTCGTTAATCGGGCTCATTTTCGGCCGGTCGAAGTTTAACACTTTCGGTTAATTGACGGGAAAAGTGATTCCGCCTTCGCTTTGTTCGCGACTGGCTAGGGGCCGCTTGTTAATCACTCGATATCTGATAGCTTCCGCGGGTCAGCATCCTTTGTGACCAGTCCACAATAGAACTCATTGTTTAATAATAAGAAACAAAAAATTATTTATGTTCAAGTTTGAGAATCATTTTGCGTTGACATAAATGAATATGAACCACTTGGCGAGTTATTTAAAAATTCTACAGCATTCATAGTCTCGGATGAAATTAATGAACGTTTTTCTCGTTCTTTTTAGCCCACTGTTTTTATAAAAGAGGAGTACAAAACGCTCTTCAACCATTTTATCTTAATTCAAAAAATTTCGCTAACAAAGCGGCAGCAGGTTTCATCGTTTCCGCGATACAAAACTGCTGCGTAAGTATAACGAGTGTGGATAAAACAGATTAGACGGTTGAGTTCTCTTTCTCTGTCGGGGCTGGAGAAAGATTTATTAACGAACCTCTTGGTGGACGGCTCTCGGTTCTCTTTCGACGTGCGCGCAACGCGTGCGACGATGGAGAACGAGTCGCCGCCGACGAGTTTTTGACGTTCTCTCGTCGCGTCGCGGCGATGCACCGAATATCCCACCCACACCCCGGACGAAGTCTCGTTTCCTTTCGTTTCTTTTCCAGCCCCCCTCTCCCCCTCTGTCCCCGTTCCACTTCGAGCAGCCGCGGAGGAAATCGTTACGTTCCGACGTTTTTGAAGCGTCTGTGGAAGCCGAGAGCCGGCCGGCAATTTCCATGTAGATTTCTGAAGGGCCTTTTAACGCGGCCGGGGCCAAAGGATCAAGGACCAAGGAACCCCTCTGTATGATAGAGGTTCAAGCTTTTTGATTCGCAGACAGGGACGAGACAGGTCCCCCTTTTTCCTTGCCCGAACGCTCCTGTTTCTCCTTCTTTTCGGATCGCGCGCACTTCCCGATTCAGATGCCACATACACGGAATTCCCGGCCTGTTTCGCTATGTTTTGACGAATATACGGGCGACACCTTTGACGATGAACTTGGGAAAGCCAGGTCGATCCTCTTTGAGGAATAAAAAATGAACGAGAAATGAATTTTCATAATCCTCATATAAAATTTATTCAAATAAGTTTAATGAGTATTTCTATATTTTTTACAGTATTAAATATCATTAGTATAAAATATATTTTTATGAGTTAACATAAGTTGTATGATAAATAAAATATGTATTAGTGCATTCTGTTCTTCCTGTTGTTTGCCACTTTCGGTTTTGTCTAATTTGAAATCAGTAAAGGATTCAAGGGAACATGGCGCGAAGCTCGTTACTGCAATTCGTCTCACCCTTTAAAACGTTCAACGCCACGTGTCCGCTGACAGATAATTTTAATTTTCCGCGAACGACTTGACAGCCTCATAAATATCGTTCACTTCGAAAATGGAACCGCGTTCCATCTTGGATCACACTCAATTTCGTCTAGCGAGACTTGTTACGCTTTGGTAGACCGAGAAAATCATCATTTGAAAAATGTTCCGCGGCTACTGCTGCTCCGGTACACCCGATACCTAATGTACATGCACGCATACAAGCGCGCGCGTTCACCTGCAGACGCGGAGTCTAACCCGCAAGCGAACGCGATCCACTTTGCCACGCGAACCATGAAATCATTTCACGGCTCACTGATTTGTATATAATACCGCTCGCGGCGCGATTTAAATCTCGTTAATCGGGCTCATTTTCGGCCGGTCGAAGTTTAACACTTTCGGTTAATTGACGGGAAAAGTGATTCCGCCTTCGCTTTGTTCGCGACTGGCTAGGGGCCGCTTGTTAATCACTCGATATCTGATAGCTTCCGCGGGTCAGCATCCTTTGTGACCAGTCCACAATAGAACTCATTGTTTAATAATAAGAAACAAAAAATTATTTATGTTCAAGTTTGAGAATCATTTTGCGTTGACATAAATGAATATGAACCACTTGGCGAGTTATTTAAAAATTCTACAGCATTCATAGTCTCGGATGAAATTAATGAACGTTTTTCTCGTTCTTTTTAGCCCACTGTTTTTATAAAAGAGGAGTACAAAACGCTCTTCAACCATTTTATCTTAATTCAAAAAATTTCGCTAACAAAGCGGCAGCAGGTTTCATCGTTTCCGCGATACAAAACTGCTGCGTAAGTATAACGAGTGTGGATAAAACAGATTAGACGGTTGAGTTCTCTTTCTCTGTCGGGGCTGGAGAAAGATTTATTAACGAACCTCTTGGTGGACGGCTCTCGGTTCTCTTTCGACGTGCGCGCAACGCGTGCGACGATGGAGAACGAGTCGCCGCCGACGAGTTTTTGACGTTCTCTCGTCGCGTCGCGGCGATGCACCGAATATCCCACCCACACCCCGGACGAAGTCTCGTTTCCTTTCGTTTCTTTTCCAGCCCCCCTCTCCCCCTCTGTCCCCGTTCCACTTCGAGCAGCCGCGGAGGAAATCGTTACGTTCCGACGTTTTTGAAGCGTCTGTGGAAGCCGAGAGCCGGCCGGCAATTTCCATGTAGATTTCTGAAGGGCCTTTTAACGCGGCCGGGGCCAAAGGATCAAGGACCAAGGAACCCCTCTGTATGATAGAGGTTCAAGCTTTTTGATTCGCAGACAGGGACGAGACAGGTCCCCCTTTTTCCTTGCCCGAACGCTCCTGTTTCTCCTTCTTTTCGGATCGCGCGCACTTCCCGATTCAGATGCCACATACACGGAATTCCCGGCCTGTTTCGCTATGTTTTGACGAATATACGGGCGACACCTTTGACGATGAACTTGGGAAAGCCAGGTCGATCCTCTTTGAGGAATAAAAAATGAACGAGAAATGAATTTTCATAATCCTCATATAAAATTTATTCAAATAAGTTTAATGAGTATTTCTATATTTTTTACAGTATTAAATATCATTAGTATAAAATATATTTTTATGAGTTAACATAAGTTGTATGATAAATAAAATATGTATTAGTGCATTCTGTTCTTCCTGTTGTTTGCCACTTTCGGTTTTGTCTAATTTGAAATCAGTAAAGGATTCAAGGGAACATGGCGCGAAGCTCGTTACTGCAATTCGTCTCACCCTTTAAAACGTTCAACGCCACGTGTCCGCTGACAGATAATTTTAATTTTCCGCGAACGACTTGACAGCCTCATAAATATCGTTCACTTCGAAAATGGAACCGCGTTCCATCTTGGATCACACTCAATTTCGTCTAGCGAGACTTGTTACGCTTTGGTAGACCGAGAAAATCATCATTTGAAAAATGTCACTATAATTAAGGTTCAGATTTATTGCATATTATTTTTAAAACATTTCTAATCTCTTTGTTGCAATATAATTATTTTTTAAATTAACGTTGTAATTACAATTTTGTAATAATACTTGACGAAATAACTAATAAAAAGAAGAATCAGTATAAATCGGTTTACAAGGCAAGCAGAAAAGTTTCTCATCGTTTACTTATCCGTCTGTATCTCGTATGGCAATTGCAATGCATATTATAGTCCACGTATGGAACTTGATTCTTTACACTCTCTAACAATCCCAGTTATCGATGAAATTCCGGGATCGACGCGATGAAGATATCGTTGTGGACGTTTCACTAGCAACCACGGTTACACGCGCGTGAACGTGTTCGCTGCAAACTGGCCCGTAGGCGGAACACTGGAAGCTCGTGTAAAAGTGACGCGAACCGGGCCAAAACGATCCCGATACGTGGTACACGCGTAAGTTACGCGTCACGAGGAGAGCCCCTGGTGCACCTGCCGGGATAGAGGGAATCGGAATCGTTGCCAGGACGCAGACTAGCCCGTCTAACCGGTATCCGCTTTATAAAATTCTCAACTATGCACTTAGCGCGCTCACCTGCCCACGTATCGGGTGTTGAAAACGGAAATTCAAGTGCATCGTCAGATTAGAAATGGTACTTTCATTGTTAGATAATTGAAAAACTTAACGATAATTCCGCAGCTTCGTGATGTTTCAATGAACTTCAACAGTACAATGTAGAACATGAAGGAGTGCATCTATTATAAATCTGGTGGTTAAGGATGTATTGGTTATACAGTCAATCCCAAAAGTTTATGTACCTTAGAAAAACGCATTTCCTATAATTAAAAAGAAATCAGACGTCGGAAGAACAATGCTAATAATAAATAGCTACGTGCTAAAAAGTATAGAAG
>NW_017132657.1:385550-402201 GCF_001652005.2 Ceratina calcarata | reverse complement strand
TTCAACATGCTAGCATTGTTTAAGTATATAGCCTATACATCCGTAAGAGACTTTTAGGAAGCTGAGACGCTGCAGTTTTTTCACTCTTATAATTTAGCTTTGATTAGGTAAATATTCATGAGCTATATGATTTCATTTTCATGGAAGAATAAAAGGGTGTTGGTTAAGGGGATGAATTTTTTTAAGGGTAACGCGAGTGCTCGATGAGCATGCGTGTCACGTGCAGCGAGATAACTGGCGGTTTCTGGAGAACCGGTGGCCCGGGGAAAATGTAGCGCGCTAGAGATGCTCGGTACCATCGTTTTTATTGATGCCCTATGTAAACTCGAGATTTTAAAGCCGGTTCTCTACCGTCCGTTCTTTTACGTTACGTGCAAGTAAAATATGTATACAAAGTTTGTTAGCATGGAATTTAAAATGCACATAATGGCTAATATTACTTACGCCGATGTAAATATTACACTTTACGTTCAGATATAAAAGTCTTGCGCGGTTTTTTAATCTCAAATTGAACATGCGAGATGCGGGCAACAAATGTTTCCATGAAATGCTTTGGATTTAAGATTACTTAATATTCCTCAACGGGTACAGAACACTTTCCCAGACTAAAGGAGAGAAACAGATTCTGAGGGCTCGTTGATCGAACCCTTTGCTTCGTTACCTTTTTTAGACAGGAAATAATTAAATCTTAATAACGCCGGGGTAGTTAACCGCACCGGATGAGGCAACGTTAACCGGCAGCCGTTTATCTTCCGCGAAGCGACCCGCTGATTCTCGATTGGTTTAATGCGCCGGTTGGCTAATCGGGGGAAAGAGAAATTGTGTCTGGACGAAGGTGGTCGCCTTGTTCTTCCCCCTTTTCGTTTTACTCGTCTCGACGGTTGCATTCAACGACGACAAGTTCATGGCAAGGGAGCCGCGTGCAGGCAGACGGTGCGGTGGCTGGGTCGGCTTGAATGGCTCCTTTCCGGCCGTTCCGCCTCAAAGGAGAACCGAACCAAGCAAGATTTGCGTTTGTAATTAAATATTTGCCGGTGGTTAATTGAGTCGCGCTGTGCTTTTATTCCAATTTCTGGGCTTAAATGAAACCGGCGCGGCGCTAGGGGGCCGCCGGTACGACGCCTGCCTGTCGGGCAAGACGCTCTTACTTTACACGTCTACAAGGTGTCCCGGAAGTCGTCGCAGCTGCGAGCCCGACATTACGCCTAAAACTTTTTCAACCTACCAGACGAGCTTCGATATTAAACGTGGACTCGCTAATTGGACACCCCCTTCGCCGAATCTTATCCTCTCCCACGGAGTTTCTTTTTAATCTCGTTTCATCATTATGGTTCTTAACCAGAGATAAGGGTTCCGCCGGCTAATGGAAATTAAAAGTATATTTTACCAGTTCGTTTAAATAGTATTTAAAAGATGTATCAGACACGCTGGCTCTTGACGTACGAAATAAGCTTGCTAATTGGAAAGAAAATTTTATGAATTTCTATGGAAATTGTACCTTTTCAAATGCGAGCATAAAAATGATTCCATTTTTACATTTATACACCATTAAATGTTGCATTGTCATTCGCCAATTTTACGATCCTTGACGTAGTTTCAATTTCTGTGTGTAAGAAGAATCGTTCGCGGATTTTATTAACTTAATTACGAAGCGCGATGATTTATGCATGGGATTCGAAACAATTCGCATCACTTTACGAACCCAGCACAGAATCTCTATTTCATCTTCACTGAACCCTTAATTCTCACCTGTTCGTACGCCCTTAACACCCTCGGCCTTTCTTACGACGTACTATGCTATCACGCCGCGCCACGAAGGTGCTAAAGAATTCAGTGACGCCGTTACGCTGGCTGATCCAATATCCGGCTCTCTGCACTCGCCCCGTCCATATAACTTTATGCAACGTAAAATTAAGAAGCGACGGGACGCCGTCGTATCTCTGAACGGACGCTTTAACCTTGCCTGTTGGTATCCGTATAAAGCACGTAAGCAAGCAGTTTCATCGATACCGCGTTCCGCGATCCATTATCCTAGAAATCACTGCCACCGCGCAAGGCGATGGCTATGTCTGTAAAACATGATGTATAAGTCCCTATACGGTTTTATTGCGCGATCTCAATAACGTTGGAACGGTCGTTATCTCGCATTGCGCAGTGTGCTATCCGCATTGCACTTTAATGCATCTTCGTACATTGACACTCAAAAGTATATCTGGACCATTTAAATACGATAGAGATCCGCGACAGATAAAAACGACTGAGAATCAATTATCGTAATTAGAAATTCACCAAGTATTAAATCTGCGATTAATGCATGCGATTAATTTTTATTTTTATTTTAATTTTAATTGCAATTTATTGTAAATGACTTTATCCCAAGAAATCGTCATGTACATTTTGATACAATGAATCTGCGTGATCTGAAAAATATAAAGCTCGTGCATGTACTTTTGAACGTTAGTGTATGCGTACGGTGACTCTCGGCTGGGAAAAAGACTCGGACGTCTGCTACCGTGTGTAACGCGTTGCAGCTTGCGGCGGGAAGGATATTTATCTCGTCTCGTCTAACCTTGTGCCTCGCGGAACAGGCGGCCTCAACGTTGTAACGTAAGCGTGTTCGCGGTGAAAAAAATTTTCTCTCCTCTTATTCCCGTGTACACGAGCGTTCGCTTTGGACGTTTTGGACCATGCGAGCAGAGCCCCGCTGCTGCATCTGATTGCATTAAACTTGGCGATTGTTATTCCGGAACGGATGCGCCGGAGGATGCTGCGGCTTGTTATTATGGTTGAGTAATTTAAAGAGGAAACGCGTTCCCTGTTGCTTGATATCGCTGATGCCTCAACAGCCTGCTCGCTGTTTTCCTGTCTAGTGTCTAATTTGAAACTGATATCTGGTTTCAGCATCCTCGACGCTCTTCTTAAATCGTTGTCTTTCATGTTCCTCAATTTCCTTAAACTGTTCATTATTGTATTTTAAATTCCGTCTTAAAAGTTCGCAGTTTACTGTTTTTTCTATGAATTTATTTCTGATATCACTTAATTTTTTTAAATACTTCATCGATTTACAAATAATAATAATAATTAAATTTAATTAAAAATTTCTTTTGTCATTCAATCTTCATTTTAACAAACGGTTTCGTTAGACAATAATTCAAGAAATCCGCAAAACGACGGCATTGGATGCAATTCCTGACCCAAATGCATGCACAGTAGAGACAAATCATGCAGAGAGTAACATTAACAGACCATAGAGGACAGCCGTTATGGACAAGAAATCTGAGCTTGCTCGCATCCCCTTAGAGATTTCGGTCGAATAAAGGCCAGTTCGGCTCCTTTGCGGACGCAGTTATTCGCGGGAACGACTTCCGAAATTGCCCATCCCGCGTCGGTGTCCCTCTCTCGCCCTCGTTGCCAGACGCAGCGTCCCGGTTGCACGTAGGACAGGCCAGGATACCGGCTCCATCGTCTGCGTATATCGGATACACAACGCCGGGAGTACAGGTTTATATTCGGTCGTGTCGCGCGAGTACATATTATTGTGTGTATTAGCCCTCTATGTATGTTTATTAGATAGCGCGCGGCGTATACGGTGCAGTATGTTGGTTCAAGGGTGTCTCACCCCGACCTGTCCCGCCGCGTCGTTATGAGGGACGTCGTTAGCAACGAAATTTATATTGTGCCTCGCTGGCCAAATCTTGCTGCACGTTAACGATAGGGATCCTACGGTGACACGACGACGTTTCGTAACTGCTCTGATGGCCCATGCTATATTTCCGGCTTCGAGAGCGCCATTAAGTAATTGCCGATCCCACGGAGCGAACGGTGTGCTTCCACGATAACCGGTAGCTCGAATCTCCATCCAGATTTATCCGGATCAATTTTCACAAATTACGTACACACTTCAGTTCATCAGTTAATAGACCATTTTGAACCGAACGTGTATTAAATGTCTTAAATTATCGAGAAGAGTTTCGAATTAAATTCCACTGCAGATCGCTGGTTAAACAATTGACGCGAGTTCGCGTGAAACAACGAATTCGACTATCACAATACAATTAACGAAATTAATGAGTAAATAATATAATTTATGTTGAATCCAATTTGATTCAAGATCAACATTAATGTATTTCAGTCGTTTAAACTTTTTAGTAATTATTATCCGGCGTACACTCGTGAACGTGGACCGTATTCACACGACGCAGTATTACGGGATAACTACGGTCGTAATTATTCATTGCATATTATTCGTTGCGTGTATAAATCGCCGCGACGAAAAATGAAGTCCCAGATGTGGAATAAAAAGTGAACGAAGCCGCGGCCTGTACGCAGCGATAATTAACGACGCTCCACATCCAGCCCGCTTAGCTCGGGCGAATATTTTAACGAATCTGATAAATGTAACGACCTCATCTGTTTCGGTGACACGCTGCCCGCGTTATCGCGGAAACTCGCTGCGCCGCCGGACAATTGCGGCTTCATGCATAGGGAAGCACGCGCGTACCCGAAACTTCCGGGGTTTTTCGCTCCGCTTTTCCGACATTATTTCACCGGCTTCACTTTCGACACGTATTTTCGGGTACCGCGAGTATTCACTACTCCCGTATCGTTTATTTTAGCAGTTTCTCGATCTGTTCCTAGAGTTTATAACTGAAACCATTTAAAAGTTCCAACTGTATCATAAGAAGGAAGTTACATAAAAGGGGGAAATAAACGTTGGACGTTAAACCCGTTTTGAAATTACTCTCTGAAGAAATGTTCCCTCTTGAACCGACTTCTGACAGTTACGAGTCGTCGGTAGTACTCGAAACTGTCCTCGAACCGTTCCGGAAGTAAGCGTAATTCAAGTTTCATGACCGGTCGGGTCGAGTAATAGAAGAAGTAAGTTTTCGCGAAACGAAAAGTGGGAGCGTGCAGCACCGCGACTCGTTTGTTGCTCGTTCAAGTGGCCCTCGTCGTGAGAGAACTATGCACAAAAGAGCATCGTCGGGAGGCTTACTTTCTTCTTTCTTTTTCATCGCGTGTTTCTACGGCTGCGGCACGAAAACCGACCGCCGATGCGCGTTCGCGGTTAATTTCATGCTCGAATAATGATCCCCGGAACCCCTTTTATTGCCCAGCTGCTTCTGTTAACGCCGCGCCTGGCTTCCGTTCACCGGCTATTACCCTGGCCAAATAGTTCCGTTTTGTTGCGAGAACTGCCCTTCAATAATCCTCCCATTGCTCCACTTTAATTTTTCCCTCTCGTTGAAAAGAAACTTACGTGTAGACATTTCTCAAATAGAATGTAGCGATTACGGTCTGTTGTTTGCGTTGGATTTCGCCCGGGATCGGATAAACGGTTTCTTCTTGGTGCCAGAAATGTGTACCTCTCCTCACGTTCTTATTACATGTGTACTTCTGCGAGGTTGCTTGAAATTCGGTTTTATACTTTTTACCGTGTTATGCTGGAAGTAGGTCAGTTGCAAGCTCTTTTGAATGTTGAAGTAAACCCGTTACAAGATTTCTTTATCCATTATCCAGTCGCAGTATACAAGAAAATATAAAGTATTTACAAATTCAGAAGTAAAGAGAGTCACGTGTAAGACTGATACATAGAATATTTCACGCATAGTTTCATAAAAAATTTACTCAACCATTTTACCTTCCGCGTTCGAACTGTACCTATACATTCATTAATTTGATAAAAAATGCTTTCGTCACAGAGCTTCTTGAAACCCAGCCGCGTTTCCTCGGGATTTTGTTGGCAGAATGAAACAAAGTAACAGGGTCGCGTTCTCAGCTGTGATACACGTCGGGTACCTTTGGGGATTTCTGTATATAACAATTTCCTTCGTTACCGAATTTTTTACTGGCCCGCTGTGTTATTCATCCGCGTCGCCGCACGTTTTCTACGCCACGTGCTCTGGTCGCGCGAACAACGGAATTCCATTGCTTCATAAAATTTTTACACATCACGCGCCTCATTATTGTTACGGCTTTCAACCGAGTTCGTATTTCACTCTTTATCAAACTCTTTACATCTCCGTCGCTTATTGTTACGCGTTTCCTTTCTTTTATCCGACCCCGCGGGTTCAGGTAATTGTGTAGAATTCTTTAAACGTACGCATTTTGTTCTCGCCGTGAAATTTACGCCAGTGTACGATTTTTCCTCTGACCCGCGTATTTTATTTCAGATTCTCTTTCGAAAGTGAACACACAAAAAATGTTTACCGCGCGTTCCTTTCACGTACTGAATGAAGACCGTGTGTATGAAGCTCTTTATTGACTGTTAATAACATCGACCTAACCGAGGCGAACAAAATGTTCAGTCCACGAACGTAGGTGCACGAGAATGCCTCTTTCAATCCATGTACCTATTTTGCTCGAGAATGCCGATATGCGCATGATTTATGTTGTTTCGAAGTTTCTGCAAAATCTGCATTTCCGCTATTTTACGCATACAGGAAAAACAGGAATTGAGGACGGAAACGAGGGAAAAAAATTCGGTCGTCAGAGAGAATCGATTTAAAAGATTGTAATTCCACCTGCCTTTCCATAGGCAGTAGCGAAAAAAATGTACCGTCGAACCTATCTACGATTAATCGGAGCATGAATTGGAGCATTTCAGTCTAAAAATTTTCTAGCTGGATTTTCGAAATCTGCATTTTCTGCAAATAGTTAAACTGTCCCGATCTTATATGCGTCAACTTCTATTTCTGTTACCTTTTAATAAAACAACTATCAAACATGTAAGAATCTTTATATTATCCTGATTTCTTATAAAATTTTCAAACTGTATATTAAAATCTTTTTGTTAATACTTACGAGGGAGATTGAAATACCTAATTCATTATTTTTCATTAAAATGTTGTAAACGTATTTTATAAATACCAGACAGATTAAAATAATTAACGCAATGAATTTGTAGACATTTTTTATATAAAAGTGTAACATAAATTATATTTTTTACTAATTACATACACTAACTATGTACATTACTGTTTGTATAATATTGATCACGCAATCTATACTACAAATATTCTATAATACTTCATTAGTATTGTATAATTACGATTAGTACTGTACTATAAATGTTCCACTGTTAATGAAGCAATTCTAGGGAATAAGCCGGCTGGCCATAATCGTCGCATGATCGCTTCTTTCGAACATTCTCACCGGTAAAAGGAGGCATTACCCAGCGCGTTGGAAATTGACCGGTTCAAAATTGGGTATTAAGAGCGTGTAACGTCACGCGGCTAACACAGCTCTCGCGTGAAGTTTCTTATTAAAGCCGCACTGCCAGAAATTTCCATCAACGATAGCAGCGTACGGTAGGAAATTAGCGGGAAAACGAGCCCATATGCTCGGGCATAAGTTCGCCTAACGAGCTTCAGTGTATACTGCCCGGAAAAGGATGTAGTAAAAGTGGCCTGGCATGATCCCCGCGTGTAAGACGGCTGTTGGACGATGGAACGAAGTTCGCGACACGAATACCCTTGAGCTCGTGCCTCGCGCGGTCGCTGAGAAGTTTTAACGAAGTGAAACGGAGTAACCGGACGGACGAATTTGTACTAAAGCCGAGCGATGCCTGAAAGTTTGTGGAGAGAGTACGTGTTTTAAGAAAGTGGATGATGATACGGGGGAGAGTGGGTATCGCGTTGCGGGAATTTCTTAATGAAATGCGCGCCTCTCGTCCGAGCTCTTCTGGGAAACGTAATGAAGATGAAGATCTTGTTTACCACAATTTTTATTAAACGTATTGAATTACATGCGAATAAAACTCTTAAGTAATTTAAATACGTAAGAGAATCTACAATGTGAATACAAATGTAACTCATAGTTAATTATAGATAGCATATAAATGTTAGAAATGCCTCGTATTCGTACAGGAGCGAAAGGGTTAGATATTTAAGAGACGAATATAAATAGATCAGTGACTGAAAGTATCATAGATACATTTTATTAATTTAAAACAGTAACAATACTTATTCTTATGAATATTGACCAAATTATTAAATAATACTTAAAACACATTTTGTATAATGCACATCAATTTTCATTCTCGTTGCACATAACGTTCATATTAAATTTGTTTCAATATCTTCATTACTCCAAACTTCATGCAAGTGAAGAGCAATTTTCGGAACCAGAATGGTTAAACAATCAGTTTGGGAATATATGTATTTATACAATGCTTGGACTTAAAACGCAATCAAATTCCTAATAGTATACATCGAATAACGGTCTCTTAGTTTCGTGTGCCTGTACGGAGTAACGCGTTACGAAAGGGTTGAAAGGGGGTAGGGTTGAAGCGCGTCACGTGGGCGCGGAGGCTCGCGTTCGCTTCGACCGCGTATTTACGGCATGGCGCGGTGCAGCGTCTTATGTAAGGGTGGACGTAAGTGCGGCAAATTGCCCGTAAAACGTGCCCCGAGTGTTAATTTACCTGCGCGCTAACGTCAAAGTAAATACGGAATTGCTTTCGACTCGTGGAAGAAACGCGCTTTTGGATGCTCACTTGTCTTAAATAAGAAGTTGTTCGGATCTCTTATGTACTTCTTGTTTCCGAGATGCGAAACACAGTTTTCCTTCCTGTACTTCAATCCTCTCAATTATGTCGCCATTAGTATTTTTCCTTTTAGTTCCACTTTTGCAAAAGGAAAATTTTTATTCAAGTGATGATCAGGTGAATTATCAGAATAAAAAATTAGGTCGGATTAACGTAATTGTCAGGAAATCTCTACAAGGGAAAATTCAGGCTTTACGTAAATGTAGAAATTAAATTAAATTAATTAAGCTAACTGGATTAAAAAAACACCTTAAGTGGATTTAAAATAAATCTTGTGGAAAGAAAAATAGATGGGTCATTTTCTGGTTGAAATCTGACTAAATGGAATTCGAATACCGATGCGTCGTCGTTTACGAGGAAACGTGAACCGGGTTCCCAGGTCGCATATTTTTGTCACAATTACAGCTCGCTTTGCATGCGACGCGGTGCACGCGTGAAACGGCCACTCGCTTTCGAACGTTTTCGTGTTGGAAGCTGCCGAGTTAGACAACGGCACGACATTCGTTCGAGTTTGTTACCCGGGAGTGTCGGTGAAATTGAGAATTCGAACCGCGTTGCGGGTTGTTCTTTCGCAAAATTTGTATTGGCCATGGAATTTCGAACGAAGTAATATTTTGCGGTGAGGCAACCGACTTCAGCATATTTGATTCTCAAGATTCGGTTTACCATTAAACCATGGAAGGTAAACTCGAATTTAGAAAAGTTCGAGTAGGAAATTAATCATTCTATTCCATTCCATTTTAGCTATCATAAAATCTAGGAAACACAGACTATAAATCATGGCCCGTCGCATAAATTTTCAGTTGTTAAATCTCGAATTATTGACTGGCTTGAAAAAGAATACGATACCTAGTGGAGTTTAAAAGAATGGCAGTCTTAAATCGCACGCCCGGTTTGTGGAAATGTATAATTACAAAAGCCTCGTAAATTTCTGGACGAAAAAAGAAGAGATCGAGAAACGGGAGCCTTTAAATCGCGCACCGTATCGAAACGTCCCGTGCTCGAACGAGGCCCGCATTCCCGAAGGATATTTATAACCGAAAACTCCTCTCAGACGTTCAACACCTCTCGACCGTTTCACAATAAACCGGTATTTACGAGACACCCGGTACCTACACGGTTCGGATGTACGAGCCTGTGCAACGAGCAGCGGTTGGTTAACTGTACAGAGAACGGTGCGGCGATATATTCGAGAAATCCATAAATTCGTCGTCGGCTTGGGTAACGCTTTAAACGGCGACAGCCGAAGAAATTGATAATCGACGATTCCCCGGCGAGAGACACCGTTCTTGCCTCGTCGCATCTCCGAACAATCTCGTAGGCCCATTGAAAACCGACTGGCTGACTGCTTCCTGCGAACAGATCTCCTCTCTCCGCTCTCGACTGAACCGTCGTGGAATCGATACGAACAGAACGCGATCCCACTGAAAGAAGTCGCAATTAAAATACCTGCACGACGACGAAAGCCCGGTTCGGGGTTGGTCGATTTCACGTTGTACGAGTGTTATTCAACGTTGCCTATCGCTTAATATTCGTCGCGATTAAAACGACGCGACGCGACGCAGCGAAGCGTCAGCGATACATACCGCATAGCCGCCTGGTACGTGTGTATATGTAATTGGAAAACGTGACGTTCGGTAAATATATCGCGCGAATTTTCATCGAACCGCCGCCGCTATGCCGCTGCCACCGGGGCAAAAAGTAACCGGGAAAATTAATTAAAGCCAGGCTGCGATGTCGGTACGCGATAACGCCGAGTCGAGCACCGAGATAAAGCGCAGATGAGATCGCGATTTTAAACGGCTAATGATTCGGAATCCGGGACCTACTTTCTCCCGTTTCGAGATCCCTTTTTCCATTTCTGACATGATATTCTGCCAATTTAATAAACCGGCAATCTCCAGATTATTTAGAACTGCCCTACATACATTATAGAGACACTCAGAGAAATTTTAATTAGCACGCAGAAAGCATTCATTCTACTAAAAATACGCTTGCATTAAAGCAAAAGAAGGTGGACCTCAAATCAGTTTCAGGACTGAAACTGATCTAATTAAAGTAATCCAGATTATCTGTTTCTACTTAAAGTAATCCAGACTCGATGTTTCATTCGGGAATATTTGAAGATATTTTATTTCTCGTAAACTTTAATTACTATCTAGAATGCAATTATCTCTGATTCGAAGCTCTCATTAACTCTTGTTGCTTAAAAAGTTACACTTTGTCGTTACGTTCGTAATAAAATCGTGGATGTATGTCAAACTCGACTGGCAACGTTAAACTGATCTAATTAAAACAAGCACGTACGTTCTTTAATTCATCCACTTTTATAAAAGTCGTCGAAGGTATGACCCAATTAACAAGTTAAGGGATTCACGTTTAATTTGATGAATTTTATGTACGGAAACATCCTGGAAAGTAGGTTGAGCGAATGGAAGTTTCACACGCGACGCAAAAAAAAGAGAATCGTTAAAGTTTTTTCTTTCAAGAGGAATATACTTGTATGCACATACGTTTACGTGTATACGTATGTGACGTGCATGCATACCATTCCGGGTCGACTTTTACCCGTCTGGTTGACAGTAGCGATAAAAAGTGCACGTAATAAAATTTGTGTCATAAGACTCAAGATTATCGACAAGCTGCATAAAAGATTTAACGCTGAACTACCTGGGAGCAAATGCTACTTCGACGTTATTACCTAGTTTAATTTTCTCTGGGAATAACTAGCCACTCTGTCGGTCTATGTGAAACGGAAATGCAGATATGTATGAATTTTACATTTCCCTGGTTAGACTGCACTGAATTTATCGATTAAAATGAACAAAATTATGAATTTATCTTGCACTATTTTATTGTACGAGATACATGTGCTACATTTTAAGAATTGTTCAAGAAGGGACGCGTGGCGAGGCGATAGCGCCCGTAAAATCGAATCCCCGTGGCTGGCAATAATGGAAGGAACACGAATCGATGGCGTAGGTAGGCGAATCACGTATATCGCGGTCGTCGCCGTATAATCGTTCACCGAAACCCATCCCGACAGCGGCAACGACGGCAAGACCGGCAGCGGCGGTATATAAGTTTGCGGTTCGGACATAAACGTATCGTCGAGGCTACGCATATATACCACACACCGACACGACGCGACGCGATGGTTTCATAAAGCGGAATGGTCGTCTCCTCGTAATTCCACCGGTTGCTAATTATCGTTGCCAAGCAGCCGTTCCCGTCGAATATTATCGCGATTGCCGCAGCCGTTTTGGTACGTGTGTATATGTAATTGGAAAACGTGACGTTCGGTAAATATATCGCGCGAATTTTCATCGAACCGCCGCCGCTATGCCGCTGCCACCGGGGCAAAAAGTAACCGGGAAAATTAATTAAAGCCAGGCTGCGATGTCGGTACGCGATAACGCCGAGTCGAGCACCGAGATAAAGCGCAGATGAGATCGCGATTTTAAACGGCTAATGATTCGGAATCCGGGACCTACTTTCTCCCGTTTCGAGATCCCTTTTTCCATTTCTGACATGATATTCTGCCAATTTAATAAACCGGCAATCTCCAGATTATTTAGAACTGCCCTACATACATTATAGAGACACTCAGAGAAATTTTAATTAGCACGCAGAAAGCATTCATTCTACTAAAAATACGCTTGCATTAAAGCAAAAGAAGGTGGACCTCAAATCAGTTTCAGGACTGAAACTGATCTAATTAAAGTAATCCAGATTATCTGTTTCTACTTAAAGTAATCCAGACTCGATGTTTCATTCGGGAATATTTGAAGATATTTTATTTCTCGTAAACTTTAATTACTATCTAGAATGCAATTATCTCTGATTCGAAGCTCTCATTAACTCTTGTTGCTTAAAAAGTTACACTTTGTCGTTACGTTCGTAATAAAATCGTGGATGTATGTCAAACTCGACTGGCAACGTTAAACTGATCTAATTAAAACAAGCACGTACGTTCTTTAATTCATCCACTTTTATAAAAGTCGTCGAAGGTATGACCCAATTAACAAGTTAAGGGATTCACGTTTAATTTGATGAATTTTATGTACGGAAACATCCTGGAAAGTAGGTTGAGCGAATGGAAGTTTCACACGCGACGCAAAAAAAAGAGAATCGTTAAAGTTTTTTCTTTCAAGAGGAATATACTTGTATGCACATACGTTTACGTGTATACGTATGTGACGTGCATGCATACCATTCCGGGTCGACTTTTACCCGTCTGGTTGACAGTAGCGATAAAAAGTGCACGTAATAAAATTTGTGTCATAAGACTCAAGATTATCGACAAGCTGCATAAAAGATTTAACGCTGAACTACCTGGGAGCAAATGCTACTTCGACGTTATTACCTAGTTTAATTTTCTCTGGGAATAACTAGCCACTCTGTCGGTCTATGTGAAACGGAAATGCAGATATGTATGAATTTTACATTTCCCTGGTTAGACTGCACTGAATTTATCGATTAAAATGAACAAAATTATGAATTTATCTTGCACTATTTTATTGTACGAGATACATGTGCTACATTTTAAGAATTGTTCAAGAAGGGACGCGTGGCGAGGCGATAGCGCCCGTAAAATCGAATCCCCGTGGCTGGCAATAATGGAAGGAACACGAATCGATGGCGTAGGTAGGCGAATCACGTATATCGCGGTCGTCGCCGTATAATCGTTCACCGAAACCCATCCCGACAGCGGCAACGACGGCAAGACCGGCAGCGGCGGTATATAAGTTTGCGGTTCGGACATAAACGTATCGTCGAGGCTACGCATATATACCACACACCGACACGACGCGACGCGATGGTTTCATAAAGCGGAATGGTCGTCTCCTCGTAATTCCACCGGTTGCTAATTATCGTTGCCAAGCAGCCGTTCCCGTCGAATATTATCGCGATTGCCGCAGCCGTTTACGACGTTCCGCCATGAAATTTAAAGCCTCTCTCTTCAGAGTGAGAGAGAGAGAGAGGGTTACGGCGGTGGCCGTACGAATTTGCAGTGTCGTGACGTAAACGATCACCCACGGTAATTAAAAGATGATACTTTGAATCGACTCGGTTTAGAAATCGATCCCGTGCTTCGTGTAGATTATTCAAGGCCCTTTCTCGGGGTTATTAAGACGTAGTTAGGGTGAAAGATGTTTAATGGTGCGCGGACGCTGGCAGGGTCTAAGGGATGCTGATGGTTTAGACGTTTGAGGAGCAATTTGAGGTTGCTCATTGTAACGACTGAAGATTAAGACTCTCCCCAAGAGTAATTTATACGAGATGAACCTTTCGAGTATCTACTGAATTAACTAAAAATCTATTAGGAAATCATCGAGTTCTATCTGACTGGATCTAATGAATCAGGATTTTATTCGACTTCATATTATGAAAAGTGAACGACTGGTGTATAAAAAATTGGTTAGATTAAGACCACCCAGGAATCAGTTTTCGTTCACGGTGAAATTCACTCGGAGCGAATCGAATCGAATTGAAACTCGCCAAACCACAAGCCTCGCGAATCGATTAAGCCTCTTTATCCTCAATCTCTGACGGCCGGGCACCGCCGACACGCATTCCTACGTGGCTCGATGGCCTGGCGTGGCGTCTGGTTTTTCCTGTTGGCCGGTTGCTGGTTGCTAAAATCGCTATCCATCACCGAATCAATTAGCAACTTCTCAATTACGGGTAGTTCGCCTTTTTTTCCCGCGGTAACAGACCGGCGGCGGGCGGGACGAACGGGGAACGCTCTTTAGCCTGGAAACCGACGGTCTCTCCGTCTCTCTCGACGGTTCGCGTTCTCGTCGAGCGCCGATCGATGATCGAACGATGAGTCGGCCCGCGCCCGGCTCGAATTTACGAGCGAGACGCGTTTGATTTACGACGCGTACTTACACGCACACACGCTCGCGCGGACCGCGATTTCGTTGATCCACGATCCATCGATTCCAGGAGGACAAGGAGGAGGGAGGACCGAGGGGGCGCGGTGAGCAAACACGCGATACGCCAAGTTAATCGTTATTCTTGTCGGTCGGATAATTAATAGCCAATCAACGAGCGTGTCGGGCTGAATGTTAAGCAGAACCGTGGCGACGCGCCGCGCCGACTATACTCTCCGTTTTGTATCCCCGCTGTTTTGCGGTCAGCGCAAACGATACGTGGTTACGTGCGTGTACACGCGCGCGCTCCGATATCTCGGGTGCGACGCGGCACGAGGAACTCTGGGGACAGTTTTTGTTCGCGGAAATTGAATTGGAATAGACGATCATTCGTAACGTGTCCAGTTTTTGATTTCCTCACCGTGGATTGATTTAGAATTTCGAAATTTTTCCTTGTTCACTTTGAAATGGGGTCAACTATGTACTCCGTCAAATGTTTTCATAAATTCAAAACGTAATGCGAAAACGAATGAAAGGATAATTCAAAGAATTTGTGGTATCAAGTAGATAAATGTTAGAAATAATTATTTCAATTGTTAGCAATGATCAATTGAAACCTTGCTATGAAATTTCCCATAAGGAAACGCATTCCTAATATGTCAATAATTATTATCATTGAAATTATACGGAAGACACTTATTAATTAAACGAAAACTATTCAGTGGTCAATAAAACTGTCGTTCGCTGGAGTGACTAAAAAATGATATCATCATAAGTTGACAATCACAGAGCAATCTATACCACTTAAACTTCATCAATTGGATTGACATCGCTGCGAGCCAATCGTTCAAAGGAATAACAGAATTACGGTTATACATAAATCTATAAAGAGATTCATTTGGGAAATTAGTCTCCAATTTCGAATAACCCGTCTCGTCGTTATTAATACGTGTCACATTTAATATACTCGTATTATTATTCAATAACCTTATTAAATACTGTGACAGTTTGGTTTTAATTAATTAAATACATTTTCTATCTTCTTGCATATATTCGTTGTTATTAATTTTAACCAGAGGCTGACACAATTTATTACTGATAAAGAGCCCAAGTGATTTAATATTTGTTGAGGAATCAGCTATCTTATACTGAAATTGCATTACTCGTAACACCAGCCGCGTCTGTTGCATTTAAATAGCGGACGAGCAACGAACCATACGGACAACATTATTATTATTGTCCCATCAGGAGCGGCTACGTTACACCGCATATCGTCTTCACTCGAGGTTCAGGCATTTCGTACACGGTTTCAGACAACTTTCGGTCTCGATGGCTCACACGCTACGACGTGGCCGGTCCCTTG
Organism: Ceratina calcarata; assembly: GCF_001652005.2. Taxonomy (NCBI): domain Eukaryota; kingdom Metazoa; phylum Arthropoda; class Insecta; order Hymenoptera; family Apidae; genus Ceratina; species Ceratina calcarata. The sequence goes on along the minus strand of NW_017132657.1, from coordinate 386,411 downwards.
GCAAGAGGAAAGTATGCGGCAGATGCATGGAACAGATAGACGCCCGGGGAGCGTGAATTCTAAACGAGGATAATGTAACGCGAGCCACAAATAATACCTAGCTTGCGTATTGCGCGCGCGCGCACCAAGCCTTTCCCTCTTATGTTCCACTCGCAATGTATTCTTGAATAACGAGAGATACGTTTGTAGACTGACGCAGATCTGCTTGTACACGGAACACGTGTACGTATACATATAAAACGTGCGTGTACGCGGGGCCTCGTCGATGCAAGACCCATTTTGAAATTATTCCGCCGGAGCGACCGCGGATCTATTGATCCGTGGGCAGCTGCACGTGCGATGATGCGTGTAGGAAAATATTCATAAACGCTTGTTGAACTAATAGGCCTCCTGCTATTCTTGCGGACGTATGGGTTTCAGTACGTGACCAGCCTGGTTCGCTCGCCATTTCGTGCACCCCTTTTTTTTACAGGCGAGCTCTTGGGGATGTTGAATGTTTTAGACAGTCCTCGAACCATAACGATGATGCAAACTTTTCAGGTATGCTATAGATCACCGCATTCTGCAATCAATCGTTCGATGAATGCAGTGAATATTTTTTTTGATCGAAGGGTTTTTTTGTAAATGAAAATTCGTTATTTCCTGAAGTCTTTAGCTTAAAGCGTCGCTAGCGAGTAAAATTTGGATCCCGAAACTTTATCTCGTAAAGATAGCCGGGAGCTTAAAGCGATTGCATTATACAGTGACTAAAGAAAGGAATGTTCATTTCCGTTAAGTGACCATGAAATTTCAGCTTCAACGTCAGCCAACCCCGAAACCAGCAGCCAACCGGAATTGAGACGCGGAGAGTCGGGCAATAAT
>NW_017132657.1:375716-384904 GCF_001652005.2 Ceratina calcarata | reverse complement strand
CTGATAAAGAGCCCAAGTGATTTAATATTTGTTGAGGAATCAGCTATCTTATACTGAAATTGCATTACTCGTAACACCAGCCGCGTCTGTTGCATTTAAATAGCGGACGAGCAACGAACCATACGGACAACATTATTATTATTGTCCCATCAGGAGCGGCTACGTTACACCGCATATCGTCTTCACTCGAGGTTCAGGCATTTCGTACACGGTTTCAGACAACTTTCGGTCTCGATGGCTCACACGCTACGACGTGGCCGGTCCCTTGGCAAGAGGAAAGTATGCGGCAGATGCATGGAACAGATAGACGCCCGGGGAGCGTGAATTCTAAACGAGGATAATGTAACGCGAGCCACAAATAATACCTAGCTTGCGTATTGCGCGCGCGCGCACCAAGCCTTTCCCTCTTATGTTCCACTCGCAATGTATTCTTGAATAACGAGAGATACGTTTGTAGACTGACGCAGATCTGCTTGTACACGGAACACGTGTACGTATACATATAAAACGTGCGTGTACGCGGGGCCTCGTCGATGCAAGACCCATTTTGAAATTATTCCGCCGGAGCGACCGCGGATCTATTGATCCGTGGGCAGCTGCACGTGCGATGATGCGTGTAGGAAAATATTCATAAACGCTTGTTGAACTAATAGGCCTCCTGCTATTCTTGCGGACGTATGGGTTTCAGTACGTGACCAGCCTGGTTCGCTCGCCATTTCGTGCACCCCTTTTTTTTACAGGCGAGCTCTTGGGGATGTTGAATGTTTTAGACAGTCCTCGAACCATAACGATGATGCAAACTTTTCAGGTATGCTATAGATCACCGCATTCTGCAATCAATCGTTCGATGAATGCAGTGAATATTTTTTTTGATCGAAGGGTTTTTTTGTAAATGAAAATTCGTTATTTCCTGAAGTCTTTAGCTTAAAGCGTCGCTAGCGAGTAAAATTTGGATCCCGAAACTTTATCTCGTAAAGATAGCCGGGAGCTTAAAGCGATTGCATTATACAGTGACTAAAGAAAGGAATGTTCATTTCCGTTAAGTGACCATGAAATTTCAGCTTCAACGTCAGCCAACCCCGAAACCAGCAGCCAACCGGAATTGAGACGCGGAGAGTCGGGCAATAATTAAGATAAGGCGCGCGCGCCGTGGAGTCTAAGCAAGCTGCGTCACAAATTTTTCAAAGAAAAGAACCTCCAGGAGGTTAATTATCCCTGCCTCTGGTTTTAGCACGGGCCCGAAAGGAAAGCATGCACTGGGCTGTATACGCGCGTTCCAGTCAGACACGGTTGGTTCGAGGCAGCGATTACAAGTAGCCTGGAACCTTCCTACTTAGACTCCCGGGCATAATGATCCCTGGGGCTCTCGGCTCCGCTACTTATTTCATTGCAAACTTTTCCTTTCACGGTTGAATGAAGTGCCCGGAAGCAGGAAGACGGCCAGGCCGAGAGAAAGGACCGAGAGATAAACTGAACGAACGGACAGAACAGAGGAGGGATGAGTATTGGCCTCGGCTCGCGCCACTCTCTCTCGTTCTCTCTCGAGGGCCGAGACCTGTGGATAAAGGAACTGCAGGGATGAAGAGAAAAAAAGAGGAGGAAAGGAGGAAATAGAAAGTGAAAAAAGGGAGCAGGAGGGGTTCGAGGCTACGAGGAATAAAGTTCCCTGTCAAGCTGGGTGTACAGTGTCTCGAGAGACTCCGACGGAGGGAGTTTCCGAAACCCTCTCCACGATTCCGGCCGTCGAACTCGGCTACTCCACCCGACCCCCCCCCGGCCCCGGTTCGACGAGTTCCACGCTACTAGTTGTTGATTGTTCCCAGTGTAATTATAACTTTGACCGGCCGCTACTTTCCCGGATATAATTATTAATTACCGCGACGTCGTCGCCGGTGGACAGAGGTGCCGGTTCCAGAATTCGCTATCCGGCTCTGGAGAATCGCCGCGACTACCGATGTCAATCAACATTCACACGTGCAATTTAAATGCAGCGATAATTGTTGCTTTTTAAATCAGGGCGCCGTCTGATTAATAGAATTGACGATAAACAGGCGGGTAGAATTTTAGTGGAATTGGGACCGTTTCATTCGCGCATCGTGCGCAATCAAAATTAATATTTAATCATGAGTACGCACTGTAATAATTGGAATGCACTCGAAGGAACGTTGCGTCGAACCGTGGAAATTTGTGTGCCTCGCGAAATTCGAATTTAATGGGGACAAATAACGCGATATATGTACGTCGACGCCTCATTGCTTGTTTCATTAAACGTAAATTCGTGTGTCCGGAAGTGTGTTCATCGCCGAAATCAGTGAATTTTGAATAATAAAAATACGCGGCAGAACGAGAATTTCTAATTAAGTGACACTTAAAAGCAAATTGTTCATCGTGTGATTTAATTGGAAATCCATGATTCGCGTACATTGCGATCCATTTACAGTTCTAGCGTTAATCAAAGCGAAATTCGATCGTTAAAAAGCATTTACAGATATAGTATGAAATCAGCGAAAAACGTTTCCAACATTAATTTCAAATATTAATGTGATAATTCTACTACTGTCTATTATATAGTAGGAATTAATAATATAAACTAAACAGTATCAAACCAAATTGATAGAATACCGAATAAACTGAAGGAGAAATGCCAGATTGATCGGAATGAGTTCCTAAGATGAAATTCCTTACATTTTGACCTACGACACGATCCTGGTCTCCCCAAAGTCTTCGACCATTCCTTACCCAGTAACCGACGGCGCTTCACCCTAAGCAGAACTGACCACCGTCAACGTTGTCGAAAAACTCTCGCAAAGCCACCCTAACCGACAGAATGCGTCAATCCACGACGAAACGGATCTTGCAAGGGTAGGTAAAAATGCAAATCCGCGGGAATCGTTCGTAGCGCAGCATATGTTGCTACATATTCTGTGGTCGAATTTACACACACGCATGCACGTACACATGGGCGCGCGAAATGGTAGCACATGTACGGCTGCCGACACATGACGTTGCGCCCGCGCCGTCTCCGAGGGATCGTCGTATCTGCGCGAACAGTAAGAGCATCGATCACACACCGGGGACAATATTGGCATGATAATCGAAAGGGATTCGGCACGGTTACGTACAAGGGGTCGCGGCGAGGGATCAGAGGGGGTGCGTAGCCACGATTATTGCGACAGGGGGTCCGATCGTCGCTTCATAAATAATATGAACGTACGAGGAGCCGCAATATGGCACTGCGGTACTGACGTTGCGCGTAATCCCGGTTGCACTTTTGCGAGGTGAGCTTCGTTCTCTTCATTTTCGGGGAATTGTTGGCCGCTGATGGGTGAACAGACGTCCACTGAAAGGGGACATGTTTGGGGCGCTCGCGTGGGTTTGTTTCCGTGGAATTGAGGGGTGACGGCTTGAAAAGGGAGCAAGCGTTTGGAAAAATGGTTGCAATTTCTGGACCAATCTGTACCTTGATGATGATACAGTGTCATGTTATAATTTATTACACCGTGCTTGCGCTTTAATAGTAATTACTCAACTACTTTAACAAGGTTCCGGACTATTACGTTGTTATGGAAAGTGCTTCTACATTAATAAGGACGATCGATTTACTAACTTCGTAGTAGACTGTTACCTTGAATATTTTATTCACTTGAAAGATGATATCTTGAGGTATTGCATTCTCACATTTGAAATTCATTCGAGTGATCCTCTTATTTTAAATATAGTATCCATAAAATATTCTATTCTATAAGATCAATGATAAATACTTAATGATAGAAGCCCATGAACTGGAAATTTTAGTTACTTGCATGAATCCTATATTAAAGAGGAACTGCAGAGATACCGCTAGCATATTTGGCTACAACTCAAACAAGTCTCGCCCCACCTGTCACGACAACTTGTCCCTCTTGTCGCGACCTTTATACACCCCGCGTATCTGCACGGGCGCCAACGCAGCATACACGTTCGAATAAACATTCACGCACACAGGTTCACGCGAGCACCCCGCCGTCGTCGCATAATCGTGTGCAACGTGCACACAACCATTCTGCGGCGGGGTGTGGCGCGATGCGGTTCCCGTGCCCGGTGAATCATGCGCCACCCCTCGAGGGATCCATCTACGATTAATTCCATCACTTGACACGCCGCCGCCCGCGCGTTTCTCGCGAGCCTGCGATCGTTTAAGCCGTGGCATTAATCCCATCGCGTCGAGTGGAAAATGAAGACGACCGGGGCCAAATGTCCCGTGAACCTCCTCGCCCGATCCATTCGGTCGCGACGCGTCCGGTCCCGTCGCGTCGTTTCCTTGGATCGACGACCCGGATCGTCGTTGCGTCACGTCCTGATTCACAGAACTACCAGAGAGATATATGGGACGATGTCGATCAAACGGTCATCGATCAGAGATGCGTCGGCTTTTTTTTTTTCGGTCGAAAGTTAGTTTCGGGGGTTGAACGCATGACTGGAATAGAGGGTGATCTAGAGATTGGATGGAAGTTACAATTTGATGTTGTTCAGTCGTGTTCGTGCAGGATAGTTCCCTTTGAATATTGTTATAGTAAAATTATCTAAAACTGCGTATAGCAGTTCTGCATTTCTCGAGACGGAAAGACGACAGCATCGTCTCTTACATTTAAAGGCTTTTCATCATAAATTAATTTTACGAGAACATTTAAGATTTACGAACATTTCGTACTTCTCAGAAGTTCTGGGAACGCACGGCCGTATCTAGTGGATAAATCATCTTCAGATGCACTTAAATGCTTCTCTCTTCTTGCTCCCTCTTCATCCACCGAATCGCGCAGGCCACCGGATTCGTCTCTGTTAGTCAGAGATAACGCAACCGCGACGAGAAATTTCATCCCGTTTTAATTAGCGGCGAAGCGGAGCCTGTTTCTTTCGCATCTTCTTTTATTTGCAACAGCGGCACGCATTATTCCTCCGCAACCTGTCCAATTAAACTGAAAGGAGTCGAGGCCGGTTGCAGGTGCGATGGTTTAACTTCCTTCCCGGCCTAAACGCTTAGTTTAACTTGGCGGAATTAAGTCGTAGAGTTAAACGTGTCCCGCATAAAATAATATGGAACTAATTGGGGTAACGCGGCGGGGGCGGCAGAAAGGGCCAGGATTTCCGCGGTTCACCGCGTCCAAATTATTGAGCCTGGGAACGACTTGGTTTACTCGCACGCGCTCGAAACGTGCCACGTCCTCGGCTACGTGCATGTATCAGCGGAAGCTGTGCTCGCGTTCCAGAAACGAGGACACGCGGAATTTTTAAAGATTTCTTTTGGGATTAATTCTCGTTTTTATTTGAATGCGTTCTTCGAACGGGATTTTTAGACTCTTTATACGCAGCATGAATGGCAATAATATTTCTGATAAACGACGTTTGCTTTAGAGGGAATTTTTCCTATCTGATTCTATTTGCGCATACTGAGTTTGGTTTAGAAAGAAGATAAACGGATTTCATAGAAATTTTAAGTATAAAAAAGAGAGACGTATGAATTTTTAGAAGAGCTGAAGAAAAATACCAGTTCTTTAGATTTGAAATAGTGCTTTGGAAATGTTACGAGAATTTAGTACCCGACGCATGAAAAATTCTTGAAGAGTTTCGAACGAGTACATTTCGTACGACAGTTGTACATTAAAGCCCCCGGAATTCCAGAATGGCTATCGAACATCCACGAATAAATACGAATCTTTCAACCCGGCAGCCACTTACGTATTCATCGCCACCCACTCCCATAATTTCCCCAACAACCACTCGTAAAATCCACTTGGGTGCTCGACGCACGTGTCACTGACATCCTCATCAACAGGCTTTTCATACAAATCCCCGTCCCGATATCAGATTGGATTTAAAAATGAAGCAATTCCAACGCGCGCCTACACACACGTACACAGACGCTTAGGCGTACGTAGTTTCAGTTTGTGTCACTACCTGAACGGAATAACTCGCGATCGTTGCGATTCATATGGATGACGAGGTGCTCCCAGTTCCAGACAGCCCGGCTTCGCGAAGGAACAGGGTAGAGAAGAGAAACCGCTTGAATCGCGTCGAATCCGATCGGATCGGCACTATCTGCTTGGCAATTACGCGAGCCGGAATGAATATTAAAGCTACGTTTCCCGTAGGACGATCGGATTGATCGCGGGAATTGAGTAAACGCAATTACGACGATTAATCATCCCCGACTTCGGCGTTTTAATATCGAGCAACCGGTGTAACGAGGCTGGTATTAAAGTTAATGGCGACACCTCGCGAGCACCCGGAGATAGATTGAAGAGTCCGAGGCATGACAGCGCGCTCTCCGTTGCTCGTTTATCAGGCCAACCCGCGAGACTCCTTCTTCTTCTTCTTCTTCTTCTTCTTCTTCTTTCTGCGCGGAGCAGCACGGCTTTCGACTAATAAATCAGCGTATCGCTGACTGCGAAACCAGTTTCGCAATCGAGTCGACTTGTTCGCCGTTTTGCCTTTTTTCTTTCGCCGGCGAGCGACGAGCGAAGTGCAAATTTTACTATCGGATTAAACGCGAACGCCGCGCCGCGCCGAGTGTTGAGGTGTTAAGGTGCATTGGAAAATTTCTTTTACTCACTTTTTGCTCTCGCTTTTTTCCCTTACGTCGTCCCGAGGAGATTGATGAGAGAAATTGGACGGATTGAAAAATTTATTGCAAAGCGCTGGCTCAGGTGTGTGTTTAGCGATGATAAACTGGTTGCGATTTCGTTCTTTGCCAAGTTAGAGATTACACAGTGTAAATCTGCGATCACACGCCTTACAGAACGACACACCTTAAATTTGTTCTAATTTTAAACAGTACATTCAAGAATCAGTTCAATCTAATTCACCTTCTTATATAAAATTCTCAACTTACACTTCAATTTAAAATCTTATCATACGTACAGTCTATTACCCGTCTATTACCAGTTTGAAACCTGCTCGACACGTATGTAGTATAATTTTCCCAGTCCATAGACGCTGTACATACCCTCGTCGTCGCTGAAATCTAGTTTCGCGATCGCATCAACAGGAAGAAAAGCTCTCGAATCCTATAACGTTCGACCGTTTTGATGGTCGCCATTAGGGCAGGCACGCGCTGTTTTACGATGGTGGCAGGCGTAACGAGCGTGACCACCATCGAAAACGCGAAACTGGATGACGAGGCCAGTCGTAAATCACCGACCACCCTGGCAGGCCCGAGAGTTTCGCAGGCCTAATCAGTTTAAGTGATTTCGAAAGGCGCTCACTCGCTACCACCTCCGGCGAACCTTTTGCGCGAAGCCACGGCGACGTCGCGCCGTGGTGGTCCACGCGTGGGTGGACAAACGCGTGCACCGAGTTACGCGCGAACCCGAGATCCGGCCCACTCTCTATATATGAACGTATGTGCAAACGTTCAGAAGTCATGTATAGATTTTACAATTATAAATGAATGAAACGTTACGAGATTACTCTTAAAATAAAGTAGACTTGTGATATTTCAATGAATTTTAGAAGTTGCATTTCTTACAGCATCTGTAAAATGTATAAATGAACGAGGTATATAAGTGTGTCTGAAAACCAAATTAAAATTGTAGTACATGATAAATGGATTTACGAAAACCTTGGTTTATTAAATGTCTATTCATAATTCTTTGTACAAAAGTAGGATATTCCCGAAGTAAATTAAATTCCTTGTATTTTTTATAAAGCAGAGTTTCGCTTGCCGAATCTGTGTTCATAAGACCTCGAGAAATGTGCATATTAATAAAATAGGAAAACAGATATCATTCAGAATAAATTAGATATGACATAGAACTTCCTTTATCAAACATTTACAAATTCAAAGAAATTCATTGAATAGTAATTTCCAATATTTTGAATGAACTATTTTCAAGTTTTCCTACAGTCAATGAACTTCGCATACAAAACTCGGAAAGCGTGCCAGCACTTATGAGCGATGGTACACGTCCAACCAAGTGGAAAACAGCAAAGTCGATCGACCGAGTGATCGATCGGCTTCGAATTATATCTTTATGGGGGATCTCGATCGTTCTATTGTTCCCGGCTACGTTGCTCTTACGGTTGGCAACGATCTCCAGGCACTAGCCAGCCGTTTTACCTCTGCCACCCTTCGGTCTATGGTGATTTGTGACGCTTTGTTTCGTGCCCTTTCCTCGGGTTTCTTCCGCTGGCGAATCGAGGCTTTTCTGTGCCACGTTTAAACCTAAATTGTAGACTACAGATAGTCTTTTTCTGATTGCCCCTAGTGATGAAAGAAATTTTATGCGTATTTTTTTATAACATACCGCTTATGGGTTTTAGTCCTTTGTCGTTTTACCTCGTTCTTTATTTGGATTCGACGGGAACATAGGAATTCATGCAATTTGTGGCCCATTTAAAGTCGGAGTTGAATTGTAAAAGGATTGAGTTACAATCTAAAGCTGGATTTTAATCGTATTGATTCTATTCTTGGAATGGCTGTTTCAGATCATAAAGAATTTATCGATGCACTCTGTTTCATAATGTTCAATAAGGTACATTCTTTTTATATCTTCCAAATGCATCAGTATATTTTTGGTTTCTGTTCTGCCTCCTGTTATTTGATTTAAATATATGGATACTTTTGGCAGCTGCCAAACCAAGTCTATGTTACATTCATATTTATGTATTTCACCTGTTTGTTTTTTCGGCCAATTGACACGTATGGGCTCATTCCCATCGGTCCATTAGTCGGGCCTCTGTCTGTCCATTTCCGCCTAATACGTTAGATTATCGTGCGCCGTGGATAATACGATCAACAGCGAAATACGCGATTACATATGCACCGTTCTACTAAACAATCAATTATGCAACGGGACACACAGCTGTGCCGATTGAATTATTGCTAATGAGCGGTGCGATGCGATTAATCTTAGGGCCTGGTTCCAAGTTACGCGGAGCAAGCCGAGTTCAAAAACAAAGAGCCTATACATCGGAATCCGTTTGGCCTTATGGCTGGCATAATTCACTGACGTAAGTCAGTTCCAGTGCCAAACAAACGTGAATCTCCATAGGTAAATTGTAGAATTCTCGGATTTGAGGATGTATTGGCTATACAGTCAATCCCAAAAGTTTATGTACCTTAGAAAAACGCATTTCCTACAATTAAAAAGAAATCAGACATCGGAAGAATAATGCTAATAATAAATAGCTACGTACTAAAAAGTGTAGAA
>NW_017132657.1:342845-375678 GCF_001652005.2 Ceratina calcarata | reverse complement strand
TTTTTAAAAAATGCGTTTCTAAAGTGCATAAACTTTTGGAATTGACTATATAGCCAATACATCCTTAATATTATCTTTTATCATGCTTATTGACTTAGTCACATCTGCCTATCTTTTATTTGTGTAATTTCATTTTTTCTAGAGAAATGAATAAAATAATAATTAAACAGAGAAGATTAACCGCTTCTCGTCCAAAGTCGCGAAGAGGTTAATTGATAAATAGAATTTTTATTGAAAAATGTTTCAGACAAAAGTTGCTGTTCTACATACAAAAAACATTATTAAGAGTTTATAGTTTCCAAATCTACTGGAATTCTCACGATAATCTTCCAAATCATGAAAGTTATCCCGCACGAATAAACTTAGTTTCAACTCGAAATGGCCATCAATTTCCACTTGCTCAAGAATTTCAACTTGCGGAAGGTCGATCGGGGATCAATCTCTAGCACCGGTTCAATTCTCACTGATCGCCGATACTTACTAATGAACACGCAACTACGTAATGCAAAGCGACACGACGGCATAACTCGGCCGAACTTCCTGCCATTAGGCCGAACCCGTTTCCGTGGTGTCGAACGGCGAACATTGAATTCGCCGCGGCGATATCAACCCTCGAAACTTCGGGGGCCAAAGGCTTGTTTGTCGCCGGCGTGAACGTTCGCAGCCTGGGACATAATCGGTTGGGCCTGGCGGACGTTTTATCGCCGATACACCGGGGCCGGCCCGATAAATCGACGCTTGGAACTTTGCTCGCAATTAGTATGGTAATGCGTCCGGCCTGCATGGCTCGGGTTACGAGCCTCGGGGAAAACGGACGGGGGTGGCTGAGCGTCGTCGACCAAGGTGTGTCGATTGCTTTGGTGATTAGAAATTCTGTTCCCGGGAAATATGGAATACGGGGCTGAATCGCGTGACGGACAATTTATTTGTCTGGTGAAACACGTGTGAAGAATGTAGAGATTGTTAATTAAGCGTTAACGAGGCTTTGCAGTTGAACGAGCGATGTATTATCTTGTGTGAAAATGTCACTCGCTATACATGAAAGAGAAATATTCTATATCGTTGGTTGTGAGAAACTCTTAGATAAGTTTTTGTTCTCTTAAAAGGATAACAATTTGAATAATTTTGATACTCTATAGCAGAATTTATGACTCCTAAAATTACTTTATACGACATCAAAAGAAAGGAAAAACGTAATTAACAGAAGCCAGGCTTACCCGCGGCGCGATCCCAAAACCATTCGTCTAAATGGTTAATCGCGATTCCCGCAGCGAGACGGGCGCATCTGTTGTTCATCCACGGTAACTTTAAATCCCGCGTATTATTAGAGAACTCTAATTTCGTTTCGCGGTCCAGCGATCATTCGACGCGAGGGTAATCACGAAATGACTAGTAGCGCGAAGATATACAAAAGGCGTCTGGGGGGTGAAAGAGGGTGACCGAGGGACGGGGGTGGGTTTAATGTTTTTAATCTAATTCCCCGCGCGCGAGAGTCCGGCAGCACGAAACTCCTCCCCCGGGGATCGGGCCCGGCATTCGCTTGGGGATTTTTGCATTGTGCATCATCTGTGGGGGGTTCGATGCCCCCCTCCCCCTCCCTTTTCGAGGAATGTCCTGTCACGATCGATCCTTCGATTTCATTTCTCAAAGACTGATTTACGTTAGTTTTTTTTTCTTTTTTCTCTCGGTGATATTCATTTTCATTCTTCCACCCGGCTTTTCAGTTTCCCCCCGGATTGTGTTTCAGGCTCGATTACCAAGATAGCTTTGTACTTTCAAAGCATGATTCAGACTCTTTTGATTGTGCCTCTTTTTAAATGATAATTTCATGTATTATTATTATTCGTCACGTAATTTTTATATACATTTTTATTACACAGTCACATTAGAATATAAATTACAAAATTCAATATGTACACAAATGAAAACANCTCTATAGCAGAATTTATGACTCCTAAAATTACTTTATACGACATCAAAAGAAAGGAAAAACGTAATTAACAGAAGCCAGGCTTACCCGCGGCGCGATCCCAAAACCATTCGTCTAAATGGTTAATCGCGATTCCCGCAGCGAGACGGGCGCATCTGTTGTTCATCCACGGTAACTTTAAATCCCGCGTATTATTAGAGAACTCTAATTTCGTTTCGCGGTCCAGCGATCATTCGACGCGAGGGTAATCACGAAATGACTAGTAGCGCGAAGATATACCCTCTCCGTCTGGGGGGTGAAAGAGGGTGACCGAGGGACGGGGGTGGGTTTAATGTTTTTAATCTAATTCCCCGCGCGCGAGAGTCCGGCAGCACGAAACTCCTCCCCCGGGGATCGGGCCCGGCATTCGCTTGGGGATTTTTGCATTGTGCATCATCTGTGGGGGGTTCGATGCCCCCCTCCCCCTCCCTTTTCGAGGAATGTCCTGTCACGATCGATCCTTCGATTTCATTTCTCAAAGACTGATTTACGTTAGTTTTTTTTTCTTTTTTCTCTCGGTGATATTCATTTTCATTCTTCCACCCGGCTTTTCAGTTTCCCCCCGGATTGTGTTTCAGGCTCGATTACCAAGATAGCTTTGTACTTTCAAAGCATGATTCAGACTCTTTTGATTGTGCCTCTTTTTAAATGATAATTTCATGTATTATTATTATTCGTCACGTAATTTTTATATACATTTTTATTACACAGTCACATTAGAATATAAATTACAAAATTCAATATGTACACAAATGAAAACACAGAATATAGAACCGTACCCGGAAGGTAGATCAGAAAACGAATGGACTCGCATAAGTGCAGCCGAAGTTTCCCAAACCGACGAACTTATTAAACGGCGGGCGTTGCAATAAATCATAGCATTGGCCGCAACCGAAAACCGTTCTGTAACAACATTTCACAACACCTATCCCGAAACGCAATTAGATTTCAGAGACAAAGACACCTCTCGGCACGGTTCCCGCGAAGAAGCACATAAATCGGTCATAGCTTCTAACGAGATCCTTTGTCCGATATATATTATCCTTGCTCACGCACATATATCCATACATTAATATCGACAAGCCTCGAAAGCGAGAAACAGGGAGAGAAAGAGAACGCAACAGCAGCAGTGGCGTGACGCATCTAACGAGAAACGGTCCACGTGCAACCCCGGGCAAGGGATACTTAATCTTTTTCCGCGTCCCCATAGAAGCCGACATTACGGTGCCCCGTGGAATATTTTCACACTCGCAGTTCCCCCCGTCGTCTTCGAAGCCCTTTCTCTATAAACCGCCCCCTTTCCACCCTCTGGTATCGTCTGTTTTGTAACTATTTTCCGCCAGCTCGTCGAGCACGCGCGTGCCCCTCGGATCCATGACTATGCAGCTCGGAGCAATATGAAGGCACTTGCTCGTCCGAGGGGCACCGCCCGTTCCCTTTTTCCATGCACGTTGGATGGGATTAACCCGAGACATGGCGCGTGGTTAATGGACGAAGGGGGATCGCCGGCACCCGGATCCAATTTCTAATTCTACGCTTCGTAGATTTGACGGGTGCTCCACGCACCGCACACCGCGCTCTTTTGTTACGGCGGACACCGTTGCTACGTTATGAATGACCGATGTTTGTTTTCCCTCGCCAATGGACCGTTTCCTGGACGATCTTCCGCACGTTGGAGTACCTCGGAATGGATTCGCAGTATCCATTAAATTATTTGGAACTTGGTTACAGGAAGTCGGAGGCAAGGAGAATTGGAAGATAAAACTGAGAGAATAACATTGAGAAAGATTTTTAATATCTTTAGAATCTTATCATTTATGTTACAGTACTTTTTAACACGTTTTAAAAATGTTATTAATCAGTACCGCGTTTTGCATTATAAAAAAGACAAGTTTAATTAACGGATTTAATCGCAAGGTTTATTGACATTTTATTAACGTTTGCCTAATGAAATTAAATCCTATTCTACCTGGTAGCGTTAAATACTTGAATAACGGCGCACATAATGTTTAGGTTTAATTACATGAGCCTGCTCGAACGTTGTTTTCCAACAAGTGCCACCTGGTTAGGTTAACATAACACGAGTCTTAGCGAGGTGTCTCGATAACGAGTTGAGCACGAACTTCCTAGCGATTTAATACGCCGCGCTCACCCTCGAACGAGGACTTTCCTCCCCTCCCTGGGGTAATGTTCGAGCCTGATCATTTATATCCATAATATCCGATTTTGCACCGTCTTAAATCAAAATTTAATAGCTAATGAGCTTGAGGATCTTTTTACCGAGATCGTAATTTATCTTCATCCTGTGTTGTTATTATTATTCTACGGTTTTTACATATTTACAGGCTGACAAAATTTACACGAAAAATATGTATAAAATAATTGATGTGAAACCACTACAAAATATAAATAGCGAAAGTGCATATGAGATGAGACTCGTTGAGAGATTCATTGTCAATTATTTCTACTGCTAGCTTTTACTCAATTTGGCTCGATGATGACAGCTGGAAATGTATATGTATGACTATTACACCTGTCCGACGTAATACATATTAACATGTAGAGTGAATTACCAATTCACGTCCCAATTCCATAATCAATGCATTACCATTTAATATGAAACGGCTAACATTGTTTCCCAAATTCCCGTAAATTTCTTTCCCCTCACTAGAACCGCCACCTTCAAAACCAAATACTTAATCCTATTTAAAATCGAGAAAAAAACGTAACTAAAAATGAAGCCGAGAGATTAATAAAATTACGGAACGTAAAATTGAAATCCATAACGATACCTGGTTGGTCCCTCGACGACAATCGGTGAATTACAAATTCATGAATCGATTATCACCAACGGTGGTGTCATAAAGCGAAGGTAGCGTCGGTCGATCAATTAAGGACACGTCCACCCTTTCGGTGTTCGCTCGAAGAAATTCCGCCCCGTTCCCGCGACTAGGGGAAGGGTGTCGTTCCTCTAAAAACACTTGTCCGTCAGGGGTAACAGGTGCTACTCCTCGTTCTCGAAGGAGGCTAAGGACGAGACTGGAGGGTGGGCCCTGTCTGACGAGCCGTGAAAGTCGTGGCTCTCGCAAGCAGAACGGACCGGCTGGGCGCGTGTCCTGATCACCGGGGCGTGTCCCGTTGTTCCTGCGGGATGAAACGGCGAGCCGCGCGTAGGTTCGTTCGTTCGTTCGTTCCCTCCGGCGGGACATCGCGAGACACGCATATCCCGCAATTATTCAATGAATACATGAATACGAATATTTAGCGTGGCTGAACGGCCGGCTGCGCCCGGCAGGATGCATAATGTGCGACTGTTCTCGAGTACGACTCGCACACTCGCTCGCTCGTACACGTGTTACCGAGTAACTAGAGGTCAAATAATTTCGAGGCTCGATTGAAAGTCCGTTGGTTTGGATTTACCACGGGCGTATATGAGTAGACGAGGCCGGTTGTTTGCATAAGAAGCGAAGAGACTCTTTTATTAAGAAAGATCGTTGCGACAATGGAGGTTTGATTTCAGCCGATGATTCATGGTGGTTGAAAGGCTGTGGGTCGATGGTGAAAGTAAGTAAGGGAAGGTTCGATGGAAGGCGCGAAGGTGGGAAAGGTTCCTCTTAGGATGATAATGAAAGGTTGTCGCGCGGTTTTAGCTCGCGTAGTGTCGCTCCAGGGTAGCTATTACTCGTATGAGATTGTTTCTTGATCGTTCACAAAGAGAGAGAGAGAGTTATCCAATGTGTGCAAATTTATCCATTTCATCTCGCGCATGATACTTTTTATGGTAGTGTCTTGATCACATAAATCATGCAATTGTAAAGTTCACGTTGAAGACAACTATTGTTCTTAATAACTTGGTGAATGAAGAATCGTTTTCAATTAAAGGAATGAAGACCTCATGAAACGTGTGGACATGCTTTCTCTCGGTAAACAAAGGATTAAAATTTACAACACGGTTCCCGCTTTAACGAAATGGCAAAAGCTGATGGAATTTGCAAACGACGAGGGGGTGCCAGGAAGATTGGCCACTTCGAGGCCAGATAACATCGAACGACGCTTAAATATCGTTTCCAGAAGGAAAGACAAAAGCGGCAGCTGCCCCTTCTCACGGCGCATCCTCGTCGAAGAGCCGATCGAAGAAACTCGCGCCGGGGTGAGGATACAACGCGATCGGTCCTCCTAATTCAATCCCGTGGGATTGCGACAGACCCTCCGCGCCTCCTATTGCCCGCCAGCGCAGCGCGGCGAATCGTGAATCAGCACGACACGGGCCCGAATTATCCAGCTCGTTTATCGAGGAAATTGTAACCGACGAAAGACGTGTTCTCTTGGACCCTTCGGTTTGATCAGAGTCGCGTTTATTGACGCAGTTGCGTATTACTTCGGAGGGAATAAGTAGATACAGTAATTCGTAGTCAGACTGCGTATTCTCATGCGAAATAAAAGTTTTATGGTTTTAACTTAAAAAAATGCAAATAGAAATTTGCATTGTGTGTCTCAGTTTCATAGTCTCACTTCTGCTGTTTTATACAACTTTGTACATTGCATGCATTCTGTACATCGTTTGCGCACTGGCTTTTCAAAATTGTATAAAAGCCGCAATTCTATTCATGACAGAATTGAATAAAAGTGTTAGAAAAACATAATAGGAAACATATATATGTACATATGAGAAAATGTTTTATGGATTCTTTTAAGTTCCAAAATAATTCTTGTAATTTACTCCTCTCTTAGTAAGTCCTTTTGCATAAAGATGATTAGGAATGGTCGACTTCAATGAATAATATCGTGCAGTACGAAAAGGACTGAGATTTGAGTATGGATTAATTATAATGTTTTCCAAACTGCACCTTCAAGGAAAACCTTAACGATTAAGAACTTCATTAAACATTCTTACTTGAAGTGGTGAAATCTCTGTAATCTGTGGTTGCCCTACTAGCGACCAGCAATTATTCACCGACTTGTTAAGTAGTTGCTTAAAAATTCTTGTTAAATGTAGCTTTTGCATGCCATTAACCATACACTATTAAGAGCGAAGCGAATTTACATAAAGAAAATTTACATAAATACCTGATCTTAAGGTTTCACATAATGTGGGTTTTAAAAATATTGCTTATTTAATTTTCCTCAATCATTTTTTTTTTTTCATATTGAAACTAGCATCAATTAGATGGCTAAAATATTATCCAAAATAAAAATATTTCAAAAGACATAACAATTTTTACAATTTCATTGAGAAAGTGGGACGGCCAATAAAAGGGATAACAATGCTCTCAGAAATATGTGCCAAGCATCGACAAACGACACAGATCTCGTGCAGCTATGCCAATTGGCATCGATTCTGATAGACCAACGAGCGCACAACGACTGTTGGAAAGAGAAATGACCCAGATACCTGAGGCCACAGTGACCATACTTCGAGCAAATTAATAGACTCTAGTCCAGTCGTCAACAGAGTACTCAGCCCTACGTGAGCACTTAAATGTTCGCGGATCGCGGAAGTCGTATCGTATGCACGCGAGGTATTCAGCCGAATGCGTCTCGATCGATTTCGACACGACGCGACGCGACGCGACGGAACGAACGGGAGGAGGCCTCGTAACGCGGCGGCATTAATTTCGGCGACGCAGCTTCATTATCATATAGACGAGTGTTTCGTCGGCCCGTTATTGGATCTCACGCGTCACGCTGGAACGACACACGCACGTGCGTGTACGTGCTTAGGGTAAACGCCTGCTGCCCGCGCCCGGTTCGTGGCTTCCGGCCAAGGAGTAACGATCGCGACCAGGCCCCGGGGCTCTGGCTTCGATCCGCCACCTCGTCGCGCGCCGTGCCAAGGAGTTAATAGGCACGGGCCGGTTCGCGCTTCATTGTCATGGACGTCGTGTGTCCAATCGGTGCTCCATCTCGAGGAAAATTCGTGTCGAAGGCACGGTCCTGATGCTTCCAGAATTAATACGCCAAGTCTGTTAACCGCGGTATCGTCTAATTCCGGTACGGACGTGTGGAAAATGTTTCAGGTATTTTATACGAGCTTTTGGAAATGACTTTCCATTGAAACGCTCAACACGACAAAATATGAATTCCAAGCGGAACGGGAAAATTTATAACATGGTAACCAAATTCCAACGCATGGATATGAAACTTGCACAGCCGCAAATCCCTCGAGTTCCACGGAACTGAATCAGACCCGAAACGAAGCTAATTTCAGAGAACAGCATTGGAACTACTCGTTTCCTGTTCGATGCTCAAAAATTCCCCTTCGACCTTGCCCGTCAACGCATCAATCGATTCCATCGAGCGAGCGTCGACCGATAACGAGCTGAGAGCGGCTGTCTCGTTCGGGCCGAGGAGTCGCGACGAAAAAGAGCATAGGCTATGAAAAACGGTCGGTGAACATCGGGCCGGAACGCGTGTCTGCCTCTCTACTTACTTGACTATCGCGATTCGAAAAGAGCATAGATTATCAGCCGGTTCGATCAAATTTCCGTCTTCCACCCGTAGCTTCCGTCCCCTTCTCTACCAGACAGCGTGCACTTTCGATCTTCCAATCGCGGCCCACTGACTGTGAAGCTTTCAGAGAAAGAGGGAACCATTAGCTTTCGGCTTCTTAAGCCAGTTGAACCCAATAAGAGAGCGAGCTAACTTTCGTCTCGAGTGGCCTTTGGAATTCTAGACTAGATAATGTGAATGCACTCGGACTTGATTGCCATGCGACTGAACAGTGATTAACCCTCCAGAGGCCGCGACCGAGTCAATTCAGACATCTATTTCTATCAGCGTCGATTACGATACTGTCTCTACACTAATTGACACATCACAACTATGAATAATACGTTCCAAGTACACTTCCACTCCTCGGAATCATACAAATAAATTGTATCATCGTAACGCTACAATTTTCTACATCTATACTTACCATCAAGCGATTTTCATAGATATTAAATCGGTTACACTCGTTGCGAGTCAGTGTATAAATAAGTTAAATCCGTGCCAAGCTGTAGAATTTCTAGAGGATGAAATACGTATTCGGGTTGGTCGCGGGAAAGGCAGAGCATTGCAACCATGCGGATTCTTGTGGCGCGCATGATGGTTCCGCAGAATTGGCTGGTCTCGCGTCGAAGTTTCGCATCGCCCCGAGGGGCCAGCGAATCACATGCAAAATAGCAGAGCACCGATACCATCCTTTGACGCTCACGAAGCGTTGCATAATTGAGCGACTGGCAAGCGGAGGAGCGTACGGTTTAACATTTGGCATAGTTATGGCATCGCTGTCCTCCGAACGGGTCCGAGTTTCTGGAAGACCGTTAATGGAAACGCGGTCGAAGGATCGCTCGAAACCATACGGAATTTCCCATGCAGAAAATCGGATATTGGCCAGGGAAATGCGATTCGCGGTGCGCATGTTTTTCCCCAGATTTCACGAGAATTTTTATCATCGTCCTGTGTGTTTGTTCAAAAATCTTTTTTATTATTCTGTACAAAATATTAGAAGGATTACATGAATTAGTGCATTGAAATCACTGATTATTTTAAGACTTAGAAGATTAGTAAACAATTTTTGTTATTTACTTATTTTGTGCATTGAACGGTACAAGAATCTTTTGCAGTATAATTAGGGATTTATAAACCAGTGAAATATGGTTTAATATTACGAGAAACTAGTGTACTTAGTGGTTGATGAATACGCCGGGTTTCTTGTTCTCTATGAGCTGCCAGTAGTTACAGTAGTTGACACAGAATTTACAATACAAAATATATCTGCTATAGTACTTTCTCGGGCGACATGTACGACATACTTGTTTCATTGAGAAAATCCGGTGCAACGATCAATCTCGCAAACGGGATTGTAGAGCAGATCATTTATAGCGTATTGTTACTACTGAATCGCGTATATCTTATCCAGTCCGAGTTTCATTGAAGCCGAAAGAACTGGCTGCCGAGATAAATCAGCAGGAAGTAAGAACTTGTACCGGGCAGCGGTTAACTTTCAAGTAATTGTCACTTTCATTTTTCTCTCCGGACATTAGTGGCTGGGTATCATTAAATCTTAGCGTTAGAAAAGTCGACGTAACTTTCAGTATCAATCGTTTTCAATAAAATACTACGTTAACAACTTCCTGCCGCCTAACTGCTCCCCGTATGATAATTATCCGTCGATTGCGCAAGAAGCGTAGAACTCGATAACGATTTTAAGATATGCGAGGAGTGAAATTATGAGAATACGAAAAAAGATTCATATGGAGATACATGGGTAAAAATTCCTCCATAATATTTTATTGCATAATTTCAATGAAATTATACTCGACTATTTCTCAAAACGTTCATGAATTATACATGTGTAGATAAAGCATGTAACAAACGTATAAAATCTTGAAACAGGTATACAAAACCTTGTAATCTCATAAAATCAGTAAATGGTACAAAGCATTTACTTCTTCATAAGAATATCCGGAAGCTTTAATGCTTTTTTTTTATGCATTCCGGAGCAGCGCAGTGAATACATTCCATTTGTTAGAAGTAACGAAAGAGCTATGCGACGCGGAGGTGTGCAAAAGACGTAGGTACGTAGGAGCCGGGCTAATTAATGCAAGACAGGGAGTGTGTCCACGGAAAAAGCGTGCAGTTCGAAACGCGACTGTTTAATCAACGGCTTCATTCACTGGAGTCTGAAGTATTGCGAGCGGTTTCCGTTCGACGCGCACCGAGAAACAGAGGTCGCCACGGCGATTCGCCGACAATGAACAAGCAAATAATGCGTGCATCGCCGGCCGACCCGCGGTACCGGTTCGCGGACAATACGTTGCATAATCGGCAGAACTAATGTACGTAATGTAACAAGGCACGCGGGGCCGCGTTCGGTTTTATCGTTAGACAAAACCTAACAGACTCGACGCAACGGGAATAAGAATGGCGAGTGGACTAAACGTCGTCTGTCAGCCGGCGGTACGGTTTACGTAACCGTGGGGCGAAAGGAGCTGCGAGGAATCGAATCGCCCGGGTATTGTGCAACCGTTGGGCTACGTCGTGTTAGGCCGCATCGTGGTTCTTCGTGAAAGACGTTAGCTAATTCCCATTAGCGTTCCTGGCTCGCCCTAATGTCCATTACGGGGATTGAGCGAAATCACGACAGGTCTTTCAGCAAGGGAGGCGGGGGTGGAAATCGTTTGAGGAAATTGAAATGATTGACGCGCAATGGAAATTAGATATTTAATGAAATCGTCCAATTGTTTTTTAATCAACTAAATTCTAACGTTTATTAATCCTCCTTAGCCAGTCCAGATATTTAAATCGAATCTTTACATGTTTTTATGTATTAATTTTGAATTACGTGTACAGAAATTACTATGGATTCTATTATGTCAATCTAATTACATTTTCATCTTTCTCTAGCTACCGTGTTAAATATTTATAGCAAGCGTCAGATGCTATTTCTTGCAAACGCGTTAAACATCGGCGAGACCCACTGTGAGAAAATAATCGACATATATAAGGAAAGAAACACGTTCCACCGTCCCGTGGAGAAAATGAATGAGAATGGCTTCTATGGAAACATGAATTAATGTCACGTGTGGTGGGTTTCTAAGAAAGGAATCTATTAGCACGACTTACTGACAGAGAAATATTAATGTACACCATTATCACGGGGACAACCCGTGGAGCATGATTTGTTGCATCAGGAAACTAATGAGACTCGATCCTATGGAAAGATCAATTAGTTTCAACGCCTGAAAATTGAGCGAGCCGAGGAAATCGAAAAAATTTGTTTGAACCAGCTATCACGGGGAATTAGTGGGAACGACTGAACCAACTTGTATGAAGTGAAACAGTTTATGAAACCTCGACTCGTACCGAGTAATTAGCGCAGATTAAAAATTACCATTTATATACAACTTTAGACACTGGAGAATTTATCAAGTTTTCTGTCACATGAAATCTGTACAAACCAGTATTACTAGGCGTAGGACATACACGTTAGTACACAGGAAATATCAAGACGTAAGTCTATAATAAAACTGTTTTATAATTTAAAATAGAATTACGAATGATCCTAATATAAATGAAACGACCCTATTCAGAATTTTATCCATGAAACCGAAAGATCGTATCTAACTAAATCATTGACAGTTATTACTTTCCGGATATTATTCTCCCAAGTGATTTAAGCAAGCTCGTGAATAGGTTTCTCTTATTTAAAACGCGGAACGAGGAAACGAAACAATCGAGCTGTGTCATAAAATAATTCAGCTCCGGACGGTTGCTGCATTCCGATCCTGTCGCTATTCCTCTCTGGAGAGGTGCAATACATTCATCAAAACTAGCGCGCGCGCGCGCGCACGGGGTCATAATCAAGATTCGAAACGAAACAAGCCGAATGGGAATGGCTCCGAGGCGAAGTTCGACACGGCCACTTGAAATTCAGTTGTGTTAATTCCTGCGGATTTTCGACCGCCCTCCGGGGCCGCGGTTTCAGTTCGCCTCACTCTCCCCGTTCACCATTACTATGTATCACGCCGTACCCATGCAACAAACCTTACCCCCTTCGCTCCTTCGAATTTGTGTGCGTCTACAGGTCGTCTCAAATACGCATTGCATATTCTTTACAATTCTTATGTACTTTTGAATTTTTTATTCATTTAGTGAAAAAGACAATTTTAATTTACTTGCCATTAATTTTATCTTTTGATCAAGAAATTGAAAATTAGCCGCATTGGGTAAAATCTACAGATTTCAATTTTTTTATGTCCTGGCAAATATGAGTGAATTTAATGATTGAATACGTCTACACAGAAGCTCCCTAAAAATATAGTTGGATGAATTCAAATGCAAACTCTCAGTGAACCGTTTCGCCCTGGGAACGTTCAGCTGATGGGATCATTTGGATCAGCCTGTATATGCGAGCGGGACGGTTCGCGAATCCATTAGCCGTGTTCGTCGGCTCGTTTCCCTTCGGGCGACCGACGTCGGGGGAGAGCGAGCGAGAGAGGAACCGAACGAACACTCCGATTCCTATTTCAAAGTGCTCGAACGACAAGCGCGCGATTAGTCGTTAAACGCTTGCTGAAAATTCGGGATCAGGCAGCCGGAAGAATGCTTTTCGCATCGACGCTCGAAAAGTGTCATCCGGCTGCGTCGCGCCGCTCTCTTGCGTACTTTAAACAACGGTGGAGTGAGATTAGGGTGGCTCGTTGCATAGCTCGATGACTCGCCACGCTGATATAGCCTCTGATGATGCGACGCAAAGTGCGCTCTCTCACAAAGAGACGTCGATAGATATTCTTCGATCGAATACAATATTAGCAAAAATTACTTGACGTATAATTGATTGCATGAGTAATTTAATTTTTAAAAATATAGCCAATTAATAAGTAATATTTTTTTATTTTACAAAACTTACAATCATTGACAACATTTTTAGCTGTTTCAGTTAACAAATACATAGAATGTACAAATTCCTAAATGATTACGATAAACAAACCGAGATCCGCGTATGTAATCATTAAAATCGTTCCGTATCAGTCTCAGCATTTTAATCACCTTGCGAGCGAATTAATAAAACGCGGGACCCTGTCGATATCTGTTTTAATCGCAAGTACATTCTGCGGAAAGAATACGTACGCCCGATACGAAATTTAATCGCCCGCGTATCACAGGTTCCGTCAATTAAGCATCCGTTGGTCCTCCTCGTATGGTAACGGCACTCATCCTGGATTCGATCTAATTCTCTGATTTAACCAGCACGCACGCTCGAAACTTGTACGGATCAGAGTAACACGCGTTATCGGTGCTTACCGTTCTGCGCACGTATTTATACGAAGAATCCAAAACGGATCCGGATAATTGACGCGGATAATTCGACGGATTAGCAGGGCGCACGAAACGAACGGAATGGAATCGATGGTAATTGAAATAAACTAAACGAGTCACGGTTACTGCGGCGATAAACTTTTACTGCGACGGTAAAAAGTTTTATTTATGCCTATCCCATTCGCATGTAGACACCGACTCGCCGGGAATATTCTAACCGGGACGTCGGTAATATGTACGAACAATCAATCCCGAGGCTCATTCCTGAGATCCCATAGAGAAGACTGTTGGGTTTTACTTTACCAGTAACGATATTAGACGCCGTTGGGTTCTCCTTTATGAGAGCGTTCGTCGATGCTCTGCCAAGGTGCGACAAAGACTTACCTGAAACATAAAAAGGAGAGCATTAGATTAGGTTGGACGTCAGTCATTATATGCATAATAGTTAGAAAAAGTATTCCATAATATAACCAGCATTTTGTAATCTTGATTAAAATTAACTTTGACACATCAAATCGATTGACTATAATCAGTATCCATCAATGATACCCAACAATAAAATTTACAACAGCTTGCTTGTACACGTTCTACATTTATTTTGAGCAGTAAATAAAGCCGATCACGTGGAATGATGAATTCACTGCGTCCACGGTAACGTACAAGCCACGAACTATTAATCAACTTTCGCTCTGGGTCTAACGCCGGACAACGAGCCTGTCAGCCTGTCCATTGTCCGACGGGACAAACACGGAAGCGGACCGAAGAAGCGTTTATTATATCTGACCGAACTAATTACGTTCGTCAAGTGGAAAGTAAGTCGGCCGTCGCGTCGAGGATAGCGGGAGCACGACGCGAGGACACTCTGGGACACGTTCGAACAAACTTGCCCGTTACATATTGATTGGTCCAGCCGGCGGCCCGGCAGACAGGCCGCCACTCTCTCTCTCTCTCTCTCTCTATATATATATATATGAGTTCCCAACAAACTTATTCGAAACGCGATTCAACAGGTTTTCGTGTGCAGCGTGTAAACATCGGTTTGTTCATGTTTCACGGCCGCTGGGAATTTCTGACCCCCGGTTAGATTGTTAAACCATAATCGGAAGCGCTGACGCGATCGGAACTCTATCACCAGCTATGATTAATTAACCGTATTGTTCTCAGTGAAAGATATTCAACTATGATAATGTTCGTTCCGAGCTTCGAGTATCTCTCAGACTATTGTTTGGCGTAATGCATATCTTTCACTACTGTTTCCAATAGTTTCGTACAAAAATTGAATGCGTACACAATTACATGTACAAAATTCATAACGGCGCATTTAACACTAGATTGCCCAAGGAAGTCATGAAGAATAATTCTTACAGATTGACGCAACAGGTATGAAAAATTCTAAGACGACAATTTAATTATATACAATATAAAAAAATAAGAAATATTGAAGATATATTGCATATTGCTAAATGTTAAAACAATTCGCAAATAACATTTGCAGGCTCCTCGCGTCAGCGAATCTTAAGATACGTTTGATCGCAGTTATATCTCGAATTCGTAGCCCGTAGGCTAGCTGTCAGCGTAATCCACACGGGGCACAACCGCGACTAACGAGCGTAGCACGAAGATGATGCACGAGTATTATCTGGTGAATGGGTCGCAATCTCAGTCCTAGATCTGTTAGTGTAGGCAGGCAAGTGCGCAGTCGAGGTACCACCGCCGTCGTCGCGAACCTCTTCGGGACAGCGCAGCGTGACGAACGTAAGCGGATGTGATGCAAGAGATCGTCGTCGTTCCGCGCCGAGAACTTGTAAAGCTCGACGACGCTGAAAAAGAACCGCCAACCCCGTCTCCTGTCGCGTGACAGAGCTCGGAGAGGGCTCGTTTGTTCCCAGCCGTTTTCTCTCTTTCCTCTCCCGTCCCGGCTCCCTTTCCACGTTGATTCTACGTGCACCAACCCTTCCTCGCTAACCCGTCATTATTTTAATAAACACTGTTGGGGTAATACTTATCAACCCCCTAAAATTTTTGCGGGTTATCTCCCGAGTCCCGATTTCGGGCTATCTAATCCAGGAAGATAATTTCGATTTATAACTGAACAGAATTTAGAAATTTACGGTGAAACCTAACAATTAGATTGTTATCTGTTAGCATCTTTACGGGAATTCACGTGAACCGTTAATCAACGAATCCGGAGATCGCAATCGCTAGTCTCAAGAGGAGAAGCTAACAGAGAAACGAATCGTACAAACCCCGTGGCGTCGCGGCGTGTCGAGTCGGTCCGTTTGCTCGGCAGTTAACGAGTGCAGCTCGACGAGGAGGAGGACGATACACCGCGCCGAGCAACCTGTGCACGCATTATGCGCTGAATGAGGCGGCAATCTCACCCCTAGATCTCGGCTACAGCAACGGCACGGCATGGCAGTAGCAACGAGGTGAACAGTTGCCGGGCCGAGTCCTTTTCAAGGCCTACCTACCACCGTACCGGGGTGAACTTATCGCGGAACCGACCATTTGCGTTTCATGAGCTTCCTCCGCGATGTTAGAAACCGTACAGTCGAATGAAACGCGGAGTAAAAAATTTATCTCGTGCAACCGAGTAGAGGACGATAGAGAGAGAACTGATTACGTTGCTGGGTTTTCCTTCGAAACTCCGTGGAACATTTGTTGTTCGTCTCGGTCGAGTAGGTATATACACGGGACTGATTGAGAGCAAGCTTGATAAGCGTGACGGAAGTACGTGAACGTTGGAAACAGGAGAAATTGTCAACTCTAGAAACGTACTTACAGATAGGGTTAAGAGAAATCTCGTAGAAAATGTAATGTCACGTAAGAGTATAGTTGAAACAAAACGATTCTAATCTTAATAAGAACCATGAAGAATAATTCTTACAGATTGACGCAACAGGTATGAAAAATTCTAAGACGACAATTTAATTATATACAATATAAAAAAATAAGAAATATTGAAGATATATTGCATATTGCTAAATGTTAAAACAATTCGCAAATAACATTTGCAGGCTCCTCGCGTCAGCGAATCTTAAGATACGTTTGATCGCAGTTATATCTCGAATTCGTAGCCCGTAGGCTAGCTGTCAGCGTAATCCACACGGGGCACAACCGCGACTAACGAGCGTAGCACGAAGATGATGCACGAGTATTATCTGGTGAATGGGTCGCAATCTCAGTCCTAGATCTGTTAGTGTAGGCAGGCAAGTGCGCAGTCGAGGTACCACCGCCGTCGTCGCGAACCTCTTCGGGACAGCGCAGCGTGACGAACGTAAGCGGATGTGATGCAAGAGATCGTCGTCGTTCCGCGCCGAGAACTTGTAAAGCTCGACGACGCTGAAAAAGAACCGCCAACCCCGTCTCCTGTCGCGTGACAGAGCTCGGAGAGGGCTCGTTTGTTCCCAGCCGTTTTCTCTCTTTCCTCTCCCGTCCCGGCTCCCTTTCCACGTTGATTCTACGTGCACCAACCCTTCCTCGCTAACCCGTCATTATTTTAATAAACACTGTTGGGGTAATACTTATCAACCCCCTAAAATTTTTGCGGGTTATCTCCCGAGTCCCGATTTCGGGCGGGGATCGTCGTTATCTTTCGTGGAAACGATTACCAGCAATTCAATTAATGATCACTTTTTAGCTGCTGATTCGAGACTCGATTTCGACAGACTTAAAGGTGAAGTGCCTGGGTTTCGTATTTATAACTCAACTACACATCATCAATTTTTTGAATCAAACACTTTTAGAGTCAATTATTATTTTTTATATTACACACGACGATTTATTAGATTTAAAGCCAAAAAGCAGTGAAAGTCGTAAACAAAAATCTTATCGCGTTCAGCCCCATGCGCCGGGGTGAACGAACCAACCACTCCAGGGCAGAGTCCATAAAGCTCCGCCGCTTTGGCAAACATGGGCAATTTTCCTCCTATCACGTGCAATTTGATCGCCGATTACCGTTCGTGCATCCCCTGTATTCGCGAGACGTACAAACGTACCAGGTGGATTAAAAAGGAGCACCGATCTCATCGTCCGTCGGTCGGTTCAGTCTCGTGTTCGCGGCGAGACGTTCGAGTGCCCAGCGAAATTGCAGAGCCAACAATCCAACGTTTACTTAATTTTTCCCTAATAAATCAGCCGGACGATTAACCGAAGCGTTTAGTCGAGGGGTGGCTGTACATGATCCCTTCTGAGTGCCGCAGAGCCCCGACCATTTGCAACGGTAACGAGTGCAATCCCATCCGGCCGAGCTAGCGGCGTGCACTCACGCACGCGTTACTCCATGAATGAATTACAAAGGTCCCTTTACACGTATCACTTGCGTGCCCGTTTGATTCCATGAATATCCGGTTAGTTATGATGAATGATACTGTCCTCTCGCTTTGGCTCGCAAGAAGAGCCTTGCATTTTAAGTAGAACTAATTATTTATTATGTCCGGCGTGCTTTAAGTAGCTTTAGAAAAATGACACTTTTACCTGTAGCAATCTGTTATAATCACACTTACTCGAAATCTGACGTTCATAAGACACGCTTAGAAAACAGTGTTTCTTCCAGCTAATCTGTCATTCTAATTGTATTTACGAAAATTGATTGCATCGGACAGTATTTAAAATGAAGTTAAACCATGTGTTCCCGACAATCTCATTCCGGCCCATCAACTTTTTTATCGACACGATTCACGTCCGAGATAAAGGGTTGCGAATTTTCTAACAGACGACGGAGCTCCACCCAGGATCGCGCTAAGAATCGCATAATCGAGCAGGTGTTAAATTATTGATGCGCTGCACAGACGCGTAGTGTACACAGACTGTGTAGCGTTATCCAAGGTGGAAAGGAGAAAACGATGCAGCCGCGCGAACGCCAAGTCGATATCGCATCCTGGCCAGCGAGAACCAATTACTTTGGGCCGCGTTAGACCGGCCGGCCACGGTAATTACTCCGAGTGCAATGTTCATGCATTGGATGTAAATTGGACGGGCTAAGTTCGTCGGGTCCCGCTGGGTGATTTAGATACCCGCTCCGCGGGTGTTCCGCTCTCGGCCCCGGCTCTTTTCTCCACTCCTCGAGTGTTTTTCTTCTCTCCTTCTCGTTTCGGCCCTTTCCGTGGATAGCCCCGCGAAGATCGAGAGAAAGATTAGAGGGATTGTTAATGCGTTTCGTGACGATGTCTTAATAAGATTGGCCGTTCGAGCTTGCCGGGCTATTTGCGTAATTGGAAGATGAGAATCGAACGATCGCGTTTAAGAAATATCAAGCCGTTGCGCAGGTACTGCGAGTATTTCTTTAATCTTGAAAAACCGAAGGCCAGTAGGAAGCTATAGAAGTAATATGAGAAACGAAGAAATTATGTAAATACATATTTCAAATATAAAATATGAAGTTTAACTCTTTCACATTTTACTACTTTCTCGTAAACTCTGTCATAACATTCTTTCGATTAATTACATCGATGAATCTTCTTGCTTCTTAACATATCGATATCCATCGGCATTCACAGATCCCGAGCCAACTAAACCTCACTTAGAACACCCAAACAGCTGCAGGCTCGAAGGCGAACGAAACGAGTCGACGATCGCCATTAAAAAGGCTGCTCGTCAATTACCGATTACAGGGCCGATCGCGATCTGTGGTGATCGTGGAAAAGGTGCGATTATATTCCCGATCCGGCCAATTATAAAATCAACACCGGGGGCAATTAGACGTTTTTCCCGGGTAAATCGAACGGCTGATTACACGGGGGCGTCTAATGAGCCCCGGCCCCGATATATCAGGACGTCCATTTAGCGGCGCTAACGAGTGCAGAGAGTAACGTCGTACGTACATACATACGTGCGCGGCGCACTTATACGTATACACGGTGCAGCAACACCGGCAGCGGTAGCTCGCTCCGACCCATGAATGGGCTCGCAATCTCGCTCCAGGATCTACCCCGCGTGCCACGCCGCGCCGCGCCGTCGGACCCGCGCGCTGCCAAGTGAACAGTCGGAGAACGCTCGACAGAGAGCCTGCTCCACTCGCGGCAATGCGAGCTACCGTTTCAGATTAGCATCTTTTATGCATATACATGCCGTAGCTGCGGCCGGCCCGACGCGTACAAGCGGCTACGGGCCAGCTTTCGTGGCTGATCCTACTCACGACGTACACCCTCCCTCTCCGTGGACACCTACTCTCGTTTGCTCCTCTTTTTGCACGACCGCTTTCGGGTAAACGGTCAAACGGTTTCTTGTCCTCCGTGAATCTAAAGATCTGCTGGGATTGCTGACTGAGGGTCTTGGACACATAAAACTGTGACTTTTAAACTATGAGACTCTGCAGCCAATGAATGTCTGATTTCAAAGATTGTACATTCATTTTCATATGGATTCATTTAATGGATTTTTCATACATGGTTTATGAAGACATTAATACTAATTTTTGTTTGAGAGATTATTTGGTGAAGTCAATTAATCGACAAATAATGAAGAATGTGAGAATGTTATCAAATAACCTTTTGCTGAGAAGCGATTTTTATCTAAACACGAAAAAGTGGTTACATCAGCATGTCCATGTTTCACCTGAGTGCGATACAAGGTGGAGGGTGATCGAAATGCATGGGTTCCATGGGCTGCAAGTCACGCTGACACCCCGAAACGACGACATGCGCCGCGACCGTACCGAGCCAGGGGGGGATCTTCGATTTTATCTCGAGACTCTCGCCTTCGTCGGAAAGAGGCCCTCTTCGAATTCTAAGCCTCCAGACACACGGCACTCGTGCGGCTACTCGACAAATGGTCGCTCGTTCGCTTCGTTCAGAAACGAGGGACGAAACTGGCTACCACCGCGATAATTACCATCCAAAAACCGATGCCGGAGTGGATGCTTATCGTCGTCGGGCTCGTTAATATCACTGATTGTGTGCGTCGGACATGGAGATGCCGCTATCACGCGCGCACGGTGGTAACTGCGAACAACCGCCTCGCAATTCACTTTATGCTCTAGGATAAATGCTCAAAATACAAATTCCACAAGATTTTTCAGCCTTTATATACAAATACCAAATTCCATAATTCAAAGTTTAGATCAATAGTATTTTCGAGAATCCCGGCCTGGTTTCTCGCTTCACGCTCCTTAATGAATTCGACATCGAGTTCGAAGAGTTGCTCGATTTCGTTCCCTCAGGTAAAATGAAGGAGGCATTGGGTCCACGTGATCCCGTTATTTATCGCCACGGACATCGGTCGAGAGGTGCGCGAGCACGGACGGTGAATTAATGAGGCAAAATTGAACGTCGTATCGAGGCTTGAATCAAAGTCGTTGGCCGGGTCCGGGGCCCCGAGACGCTGCTCAATCGAGCAGGAAACTATGAATGGAGCAACGATCCAGAACACGCCAGCTGCTACCGGTCTTTCCGTCCTCGTCGGTTTCGCACGTACCTACAGGCGACGAGATTTCCCTTGTGTTCTGCACAATTACCTCCGAGGAGGGAAGTGTGGCGCTCGGTCACGGCACGCTCCCTCTCCCTTACCTCTTTTTACTCTCTTTACTACCTCCCGACTTCTTTTCAAAGCAGAACTCTGCGCCGCAACCGAGAACGTTAAAGCAATCATCACAGGCCTGTTCATTTTGTCTTCATCGATGGGGATGGTAGAATTCTTAGGTGATTTTATATGACGATGAGTAGCTAAATATGGTTTTTAATTAGAATTCGTTCCGATTGATTGAATTTATAAGAAATAAATATCACGGAAGTTTCTTAATAATTAATATCTGAATAATTATTAAATAGACTATCAGTGGATAGTCAAGAAAATCAATTTTAACTTTGCACAGATACCTTACTGAATATATGAATACGATATTAAATAACATATATAGATTGACAAACGTATGAATTCGTCTTAATCACAGTTAATTGAAAACACCGTTACTTCGTACTACCCTTAACTTCGTAGTCCGTTTCACCCAAGTTTTCATTCCCAACGCGCGTTCAATCGACACGCTCTACATATCACCCGACTCAGCTAGAATTTCGTCGAGGATCCAGCCACGTCTCCTTTAACCTACATACATACATATTTGCCCGGCACTCGAGCCTCTCTTCCACCAAGGATTTTCCACGATTACGCCCGTTTCAACTCGTCACCGGTCTCGCGCGTTCCTCGCTTCCGCACCGTCGGCATCTCCCCCATTACACATTCCGGCCGTGGGGTAACGGCGTTCCATCGCGATTCATAGGGAATTAAGTAGGCCGACGTGATATACTTCCTTCGCCCTTTGGCCGGAAGCAGGAAATTTGTTCAGTGACCAAGGCGAGCGAGCGTTTTAATCGTATTCACGCTATTTTCTCTCTCTCTCTCTCTCCTACTCCTCCACCACCTCCCACGTCCACGTTTCTGTGCTTGCTATGAAAAGAGTACCCACCTTGTGAATACCGGTTTCCCATTTCTCCTCGGCCGGCAGGCAATTTATATGCAAAATTAGCCAACGCCGCGACACATGTTCAAGGGGCGCGCGCTCCCGGTCACCGGTTCCGCGTCCACAGAAAGTACGAAGCGCGCGCGCAAAAAAAAAATAACGAAAAAGAAGGGGAAGATTATATTATCACGTCGTTTCCCGCGGAAATTTGTATGCGGAAATGCGGTAACGCAATAACGCGACGTGCCCGGTAGGACGCTCTTCGAGAAAAACGGCGGACGACTTTCCCCGCCGATTATTCACGGTTCCAGGCACGTCAGTTACATCCGTTGACGCTCGCTGATGAAATTGTTAAGGGGATTACATGTCCCGACATACCTGTCTCCGAAGCGTTTTCATTTTCATTTTTCACCGGCCAGAAGCCTGACAAGTGATTAAAATGGACTCGAGTTAGTTCCTGATTTTAAAAACGGTTTAGTAATAAACATGAGTCGTTAAGAGGCTAATTAAGGAATGCGAATGTTATCAGCAGAAGTTGTCCAGGCAAATTAAACTCTTTAGGAAACAACATTTAAATAATTACATGTAACAAATGCGAGAAGTTCTCAGACACGAGAAGTTAAAATTGGATGCAACAGGATTATTCTAAACGTATGGAATATTTATGCCTCGGAATTATACAATTTTTAAACTTATGTGTCACGAATGCAAAGTAAACGCCATTCGCGTGTAGAATATTAATATCGTTTTTCATATCAGTCGCTGAGGTTATAAGTAATTGAAGTAAAAATCCATTAACAATGGATAGATGTCGAACGCGACGAATATTGAAAATATTTCTATTCGCGTGGCGATGACTAGAAAGCGAATGTTAAAAATATTTATGGTATCAGTTAAAAAAGTGTATTTTACTTACTTTCATTATTTAAGTTTTTAAATATTTTCTATATTTTTATACAGTCTATAAATGCATGGGATTCGACAGACACCGAGCCTTATCCGTCAAAGCGACAAATTGTCCATTTAATCCGAAAACTTGGTTATTTAATTAATAGATAGATACATCAAAGCGCGGCATGGATCATTCGAGCATAGTACGCGTTTCATTTCTACGTATTACAATTATACCAGATTAACAGATCTTTACCTAACAGAGCGTGCCTGTCCTATTCACTGTTCCCATTGTCCCAATCACGATTAAAATAGATAAACGAGTTCGGAATGTTTATATCAAAGTACAGAATGCGATGGCCGTTGGTTTAATGTAAAATTAACGTTTGTAATTCATAATTACAGTTTGGGAATTGCATGTAATGCACGGAACCAACCTACAGGCTATATTAATTTTTATCATTTGACATTTCATTGTTAAATTTCCTCTCCACTCGTGAGGAAAATTCAAAATGGAAAGGACTACCCATTACAGCTTTTAGTAAAAACAATACTTGTCCCCTTTCACGTTTTGACGAGAAAATAAACTGCAGTGATTCATTTTGTTTATTCAGACTAACACAGATGCAGTGAAACAAAATGTAAGTGTCACGTTTTAATCGGATTTTCGCGTCCGACAGAAAAAAATCTTCCAAAAGGTGAGATCGAGGGGGATTAAGAAAGGGAGACGGATTAGCTATACACTATAGTGGAAATAAAGAAAAATGAGGTTGAAATTATATACTTAGAAAGGGAAGAGAAAATAATGCTACTGTATAATACCTTCTCTTAATACGAAAATACTTATAAATTCTAACTAACATCCTGTAGAATTTTCACTAATTGTATGATAACTGATTATAGGTTGACTATTTCAAATTTAACCTTTATGTGAATTTCTCATTTCCTAATTACAGTCTTAAAAGTTAAAAAGATAATATTAGGAATGTCAAATAAGAATTGGTTATTTTTTAGTAAATCGATGTAAGATGGAATGAATGTCTGAGCGGCTTGAAAGCTGTTTGAAGGGCAGACCTCACTCCAATTATCTCAAAGACGATATTCCAACGATGGGATCGCTCTGTAATGCAGCGACGTTCGCGTAACAAGCCACCTAGTCGCTCGTCATGTTTACGATCAATTGTCTCTTTACGCGTTCGAATTATTACAGACGTTCAATAACTTAAACCGTTACCCCGGTTCTCATTTCAGCTCGTTGGTTCGCGCCGCGTCGAAGAACGCAGGCCCCGGTGCGTCGGGGCATTTCACGCTTTTTGCTCGCCGCTCGTCTAGTATGCTAATCACACGGTGTCGTATAGTATCGTTAATGCCCCACCGGAACGGAAACGTTAACGGAGCTTCGATCGGCGCGGCGGGCCGGACTCATGAATCATAAGCCCGCGGAAAAGATAAATAAAATCGTACAAAGCCAGCGTTGCGTGTAACTTCATTATGCGCGACAAGCTTCTACGAGTCGACTGTTCATATATCATTCCGTTCGGTCGACGTGTACCTGAAAAGCCGGCGAGCTTTCTTTTCCTTTTCCTTTTTCTTCTGAAAGCGTACCTGTTCGGTATCGGGAGCGTTATTTATGAGCCGGCCTCGGCTACCGAGATGAAAGCTCGACTTTTTGGGGTCAACTCGTACGTACACTTTAAGCGCTCTGAAGGGTTTAACTGTTCACTGCTACGCTACTTACTTCGTTAGCTCGCCAGGTTAACTCTGTTCCTCGTGCAGTGGGTAAAAGAATTTCCGTGTACTCGGCAGAGAACAGGTTAAATTGAATACAAATAACGTTACCATGCTAGTTTACAAATTCAAAAATACAACAGTCAGCAACTACGAGACGAACCGTTTCACAATAGAGTGTTACGTAACCGAGCGCGTATTATTTCTAGAACTCGACTCTCTTCCGTTTCCATAAAAATTCCAAGACTTGGTAGAACAGAAGCCAATAAATTGGCCGGGGAAGAAAATCAGCCTCGACGTGAACTTTTCACGCGGAACGTAATTTTGCCAAGTGCTTCAAAATTCGATAATTCTCTCGAGAGTTTCCGCGCGCGCCTCCAGTATCAAACATAATTTTTATCCGGAAGAACAACTTCCCGGCCCAATATGTACTCGCCGCGAAGCACCGCGAGGAAAATTAGGAATCGATACAACGGAACGTCGACCAACGAGAAGAGGAGAAAGAAATACCGTCCCCCTCCCCTTTAGTTTAATCCACTCTTGGCTGATGTGAGTCAATTCGCTTGCAAGTTACACCGATCGGCTCACGGCGCACCAGGAAATCGAAATAATTCGTTTTCGCGCGGAATCGAATCGAGTGACGAAGATCTAGTCTCGGGTTTCGTTTCTTGAACGACAATTTTCGTGTTCCCGCCGCACGGCATTAAGAGAGAAATCGTTTGCACGCGGCGCAGCAGCCCGGCGTCGAATCGACTAGTCGACCCTGATTAATTACAAACGTCGAACGATTTACAGTTCCATTATCGCGCTAACCAAACACTAAATGGAAACAGCGGCGCGTTGACCAACAATTGTTCTACTATTAATCGGCCGGCCACATTGCCTTTGTCTATAGCTATCAGGAAAATCGATACACAGACGCACAGAGACAAGTGCATCCCGTGTGCCGCTGGCTGCCTGCTCCTACGCTCGTTGCACACTATGTTAAATTCCGAAGCGTCACTCCCCATCGATTCGTTTTCTCGGGGCGAATTAAGCGCGATTGATTGACGGGTATATTCGGCTAAATAAAATATTTCGTTCCGCTGGGCTACGATCGAAATAACGATGGAAATTGACGTACCAACGAGACGAACGGGCGGGACGCAAAACGTATCAGAAGGTTGCCTGCAATTTTTGTTTGAAAAAGCATTTTTTCGTCGGCCCGTCAAATGGAATTAGCGCTTTCAGGGATTTTCGAGTCCTCCGTGATATAGTAAGTCTCTCGACTGTTCAATGATCGACTGAGATTTTCAATGAAAAATGGGGGACCAACGATGCCGATGGTAGACTGATTGATTCGTCCACTGTTTTAAATGAACGATAGGAAATCATAGTTTTGTTACAATAAATTGATGAATGTCACAGCATGAATCATTGCCATATTGGTCAATGTATTTATCAACACTGAATTAAAAAGCATTCTCGTAAAAAATGAGCTTCTATTAATGATAATTAAAGTCTTACAATATATCGATTTATGTACAAATTATGTATAAACACAAGGATTATATCTCGAACTCTTCGTGGAAGACTTTCCTGTAAAGCACTCAGGTCTCTGGGTCTCTGGTTGGACTAAATTTAGATCACGATCGGGACTATTGGTCGCGACTATGGTCGTTATCTGGCAACGATAACCACTTCGAGTTAAAGTGGCGTTTCGATTAGGACAAGTTCCGGTGTAAGTTATGTCCAAGCTGCGACCAGCTTCGGCGTTAGATTAGCTCTCGATTATGTTTCCATCGTAATTAGACTAGATCCGAGTAAAACTGGTAGAAATTCCGGACTGGTATCTTTATTAGACCTGTATCAGAATTAAATTGTGCCCAGATTAGACAGTCGCGTCGAGTTGGCTCCAGACATCTCGGCTGAGTTAGCTCTTAACTAGATACCCACAGTTTGATACATTTTCGCAACTAATGAGCGGATCGTGTTTCCGTCGACACTTTGTGAAATTTTATTCGATTCCCCGCACGGGACTTAATTAAGTTTCAGATCTAAATCTGAACTCACTCGAAGCGTGCAGCAATTTTAGAAATTAGATATCATAACTTGAATTGTGTCTACATCAAAACCTTCCTATATGTAATAAAGTATAAATTAATGAATATAAAACTACTATAACTGCTAATAAACGGTACAGACCAAATTACTTTATGATTCATGCTGCGATACGAGAACAAGAAATCCTGTTTCGTATTTTACGTCCGCGAAAATATCGTTACTTTTAATTGCTTGGATCCGAGCACGAAAGTACGTATATACGAGTATTATTTCATGGAGATTGAAACCCGCAGAAGAGATAGGAAACAGATTCTTGGCATTTGCAGAACAGACTTCCTCGATGGACACGACGCCGTTCCTTTACGATAACAGTTCCATCGGTGCCCGGCAACGGGATACGTCTCGTATTGCCAGCGCCACGAAATTCGTGTTGCGAACTTTTATACAATTTTTCGGGTTACCGCGCACTCCCCGGGTTAACGGTCCGAGTTCGTCGATTTTCGTTCCCAACTGGGTCATTGCCGCGTGCACGTACACACGTACAAGTGCACGGTGTGCCTCTCCGCCGACTTTCTAAACTGGAATACGTCCGACGCGATCGAACATCGAGCTATCGCGGTTTTTTGACATCGCACCTGGTGGCATGTCTGATCGATACTACTACGCTATGATTCATGAAACCAAACAGAAGTTTCACTAGCCTACTGTTAGATTTATATAGAATCGTGTCAACAATGAGTGGTCCATTTCTGTATGTTTACCTAAAACTGAGTATTATTTCATGGAGATTGAAACCCGCAGAAGAGATAGGAAACAGATTCTTGGCATTTGCAGAACAGACTTCCTCGATGGACACGACGCCGTTCCTTTACGATAACAGTTCCATCGGTGCCCGGCAACGGGATACGTCTCGTATTGCCAGCGCCACGAAATTCGTGTTGCGAACTTTTATACAATTTTTCGGGTTACCGCGCACTCCCCGGGTTAACGGTCCGAGTTCGTCGATTTTCGTTCCCAACTGGGTCATTGCCGCGTGCACGTACACACGTACAAGTGCACGGTGTGCCTCTCCGCCGACTTTCTAAACTGGAATACGTCCGACGCGATCGAACATCGAGCTATCGCGGTTTTTTGACATCGCACCTGGTGGCATGTCTGATCGATACTACTACGCTATGATTCATGAAACCAAACAGAAGTTTCACTAGCCTACTGTTAGATTTATATAGAATCGTGTCAACAATGAGTGGTCCATTTCTGTATGTTTACCTAAAACAATATTATATATATATATATAATAAATTAATAAACAATAGTTGCAACAATTGAATTGATATAAGAAATTTATTGTCCGCTTCATTAATATAGTACAACTCATGTGAATAAATTCTGTTAAATATACACATAAAATGTGTTAACACAATCAAATGCTTTACTACTACAGAAATCTGACTGAGGCAAGTAATTCTATTCCGTGCTGTGCATTTTTTATCACACGATGGAAAGCATAATTACGTTCATAGTTAAACGATTTAATTGGAGTACTTCTCCAAGTACGTTATTAATAATTAAATTACGTAACAGGAACGCAGCTGTGCGAAATGAAGTTGCGTTTAATTGTTCCGACTTTTATATTTCTTTTGACTTTCTAATGATAATTAATTTCAAAGTGATTTCTGTTTGCTTATTACGAGGCATCTGTTTATTTGAAAAAATATGTGCAGCTTCTGTCAGGGTTTCAACTTTGCGAGCAAGATTTTTAATTAAGAACCACGGTAAACAAGTTATAATTAGGAGCAATATTTTTAATTAAACTTCCCTGTAAATCGCTCGGCTAAGCGTGCGGAGAGAGAAGCTAATTTTTAATGAAACAGATTCTTCATTATGTAAAAGCATTGTTAGTGTACCAATAAACGGATTGTACGTTTTCATTATAATTATTTATTAAATCTAATTATCGTCGATAGAATCACGTACTGTGCACGTCACTCCCTGTCAATGTTGACCAGGCGAGTAATATTCAAGTACTTATACTGCATAATGAAAATTTAATTTTTGCACGTGTGCACCTCAAGTGGGTCGAGAATCATTTTGTGTAGTTGCGCGTCAGATTCAAGTAGCACTCGAGACGTTCTCCAAGCGTTGGCTGGCCTCGAGACAGGCGTGCAACAGGAGCAGAAGCGATGGAGCCAGGATGGAACGGTCGCCGGAGGGGACGCGCGCGACGCAACTACACTACTTGCGCGCCAGTCGCACAGAAGCCGATCGGTCTGTTATTACGCGATCGCGTACCTTATTTAAAACCGCTCCTGTAAACGCGTCCCTTCGGGCGAGCCGCGCATTAATTCATTCGCCGGCGATAAAGCTCCCGTCCGTAGCAACGGAGATTAACGATCGCGATCCAACGATCGGCGCCGTTGTTCACCGTGCTCGGTGAATCGACCCGCGCGCGGTCCGATCCACCGCTGCATTTGCATAATCCGACGATTTTTGCCGTTTCCGCGGGAACCGGGAACGAAGACGCGGACGGCGCGGCGGCGTCACCCGCCGATCCTTCCCGTGGATTCGTCTAATTTGCATAAGGTTATCCCCCGCCGCCTTTCAACGGAGAAAGCCTCGAGGAGATTGGATCATTCTTGGTCGAGTCTTCATTCCGGCTGCGAAGGTTACACGAGTCTCTCTCGCAATATGCGATACTATTCTTTTTTTAGCCGCGAGATCAAAAACTTGATTTAGGTGGTAGAATATTTCGTTTGTACCTTTTTTTTTTAGCACAGGGAAAAGGAGGATTAGGAAACGTAATGAGAATCTAGATTTCAGAAGGTATGAAGACGCGAAATGGTGTAAGGGAATTAAAGTTCGGTGACGTACATATACTATATTTAAACATTGCCTGCTTCTATCAGGTAGAAAAGATTGGTGGATAAAGATGTAACAGAACCAAGATAGAAACCCTCTAATTCTTGAGAACACATTTGGATAAAATTCAATTACTAGTGCGAAGATATTCTTGCAGCTTCGTATTAAATTTCTCCTAATTCAGTTCTCAAACTATAAGAGGACTTAATATCGTTAGCTCCTTTGGGCCGATAAAATAGGATAAAATAAGGATATCATAAATCCTTGCCTGCTTTTCTTTTTATAGTAAACCGAGAAACATTTTGTCAAACGCGTGAACCAAAGGAAACGATTCATCTCGCACGAACACATACACGTAATGCAGACATTTCCTGGCGGAATTTACGCGTGCTTATTACAGGTTTCGGTCCATCCTCTGGCACTCGAAAAAACAAAACGAGAGAAAAAGACAGACGCATGAATTATGCGAATTACCGATGAAAAACGATGGGCTCGACGCGTAGGCAACCGCGTAATAATGTTACGCCGTAATTGGCGACCGGTACCGATTCCCCCTTTGATCGGCGGCCACAGAATTATTGTAATTATGTTTACCCGGGGATTTCGCATGAATCTATTACAGGACTGTTCTGTTACCCGCATATGTACGTCAAAGGCATTCCGTGATCCCAAGCAGCGATGCGCGTACCGCTGGAATCCCGTCAACGGAACGTTGCCTGCCTGCTAGCTTGCGGTGCAACGCCGGAATTGCATCTTACGATGCGTTATTGTTTCCCTATGCCCCATCAAATTCTCCGATTCCGATCCTGACTCACCGTACCACATGAATCCTCACCTCCGACTGATGCCACTGTCACCAAACTACAATCAGTTCAGGAGTTCATATTCCACAACGTTCCCAATGAAAATTAATCAACGTCTTTATGCAGTTTTAATAGGACGAAGTTTCAGCTATTCTTAAACGAAACTGGTACATAATCTGGAGCCTGACAATGTTTCTGGATATCCAACATACTGGAAATTAAATGGAAATAAGGGTGCTCGCTGTACGAGGGTGCAAGCGAAATAAGCAGAATTGTTCAGGGGGATTAAGAAGGTAATAAGGGTGTACTATGTTTGACAGCTGGCCGAATTCGGTCTTGTCAACGTCGAGTCGGATGTTGGGGGACTGGAGACGTATATTAAGAAAGTGTCAGGACAGTGCATGCTTCGTCGGTTTTGTACGGATGTCTATTGGACAGTTCCTTTTGTGTAATTCCCAAGGCCTGATTCATTGTGATGATCGGGATTAGACATACCGATCTTAAAGCGTTCAGTTTCAGACGTAATGCAAATAACTATTCAGGTTTTTTCATCACGAATACCAACGGAAACGAATATATAAAATGTCGAATCAGAAAGCAACGTTTCAGACGTAATGCAAATAACTATTCAGGTTTTTTCATCACGAATACCAACGGAAACGAATATATGAAATGTCGAATCAGGAAGCAACGTCAAATATCAAATCACGTTAACCGAACTGTAATTGAGTTCTGTTTCAAGAAATCCTCGAGTTAAGGAAGCTGTACCAATAATCCCTCACAAATCGAGCAAAACAATTCTTCGTCAAGCCTTGTTACACACTGTTACGTGATTCGAATACTAGGGAACGCTAACCCGCTCGCTAAAATCTTACGCGAGTCGACGATAACCGGGAGCTAGAAACCGGGGGCTTCGTGTCAGAGACACGCAGCTAAACAGACGGAACGGAATCGTCGCAGATTCATGGAACGGAGCTCGGTAATCGAATCGCGCGTGGCACGCGCGCGTTTCGACGCGACGTATCGCGACGCGCTGTTTCGAGGCTCCAATCAAGCCGGCATTCATCGCATTTGTTGCCAGCCAGCCTGTCTGCTTCCCCAACCAGGAGCCATGGATAAGTGCATTATCGGGCCGCGTGCCCGCGTGACGAGACGCGCGAATCAACGCCGGGAGACGCGACGCGCACTCCAGGAAAATCGGGAAATCGGTACTGGCGCGCGTGTCCGTCGCCGCCGCGGCGATTTCACGAAAATTCTATCACGGAGTCGAGGGTTAGGCGAGGAAATAAAATGTCGCTGCGATCGGGAATCAATGTTATTGCTAGATGGTGCGGGGGCCTTCGACCTCGAGGCAGCTTATGGCGGGACTAACGATGCGCGTGAATCGTTGCCTCGTCAGTGGCTGCTTGAAGAGGACGCTGATGAACAAGGAGAAGTATTATGAGATTGCCGTCCCACTTGTAGAATCGTAAAATAAACTGCTCGTCTGGGTGGAGTCGATCGGGCAGAAAGCAAACAAAATCTTACGTGTACACGTTTCGCAGCAGCCAAAAATTGTACGATTTGCACAAAATCGTCGAAAATTCAATTGAAAGATACGAGATTAAACAGTCAGGCTTAACAATAATAACAAATATAGGAATTTTTTTCGTAGAACAATAGTTATTGATTGAATCCAAACAGTAGGACGTTAATGATCATAGAATTCAATTCCCAGAGTATGAATCTTCGCATTCCGAAAGAATTAAATTACCTATTCAACAGATTTCGCAAGGTATCATTGAAACTCTCAATTACGCACTGTGGAACGTCAATCTTTCAATAAGCATTTCGCAAAGTCAATTTACTTAGATGCCTTTGCTCGGCCGCCAAGAATCTCACAAGAGATTTCAATCAAGTATACAGGAACGCTAGTTCGTTTGTTGAAAGTCGCCACACTCTTTGATAAAATTTCTTTGAAATTCCTACTCGAAGATACGTTGGTGATTGGGATCTATTCTGACGTGTAACTGTATATCTCGTTAGCATAATCACATAATTGGAGGTAACGAGTAAAAAGATTGTGGATAAAAAATGCGGGCTATGCAACGTTTTCGCAACCCCTGAGCCGGGCTTCTTTCACGGGGCGGGGGTTGCCGAAGAGTATCGGCACGATGGCATTGATATCATTGAAATCGAATACTCTTGTCCCTGGACGTGTTTGGCGATCTCTAGAAAGCCGACCAAACACCGATATCCTTGCGCCGTCGGGTTGCCTCGTTTTATCAACGTGCGTTGACACAAAAAAAGGAGGAAAACGAGAGAAAAGCTCAGCACGGTATCGGGTGGACTACTTGTAAT
>NW_017132657.1:338829-341976 GCF_001652005.2 Ceratina calcarata | reverse complement strand
TCAGTTATATTCAATATCAAAAACAGATTAGTGAATACAATCTATTTTATACATGACTAACAATTTCTTAATGTTTGAATACTTCCAATGTTTAATTTTCTCAGACAAATAATTATCATATCCAAGTCATGCACTGCGAATCGAAATATGTTCTCCAACCTGCCTTTCTTCTAATAAGAACTGGCAATGGTTTGCTTGATAAACTCAGCAATTCCCGTTTCTTCCTGCGAGGTCCCCGAACTTTCCTCCAGACACACGGCAAACTCGTTCCTCCATCGCCAGACGTTGCGCTTCCGCTCCCAATTAAAGGCAAGACGCGCGTATCCAGCGACGAGCAAACAAAAACGTCAACCGGTTTTCCAGTTCAGAGAACAATGCTGCCAAACGGAATCATTCCCGTGTCTCGATCATCGGCCGGGCTCTTTGTCCGCGAGGACAACCGGTAGACAAAGAAATTGGCAAGTTTTCAGGCTATTTTCGCGAGGGCCGCGACGCGTCGCGCTGTTTTGTTCGCGCAATCTGCTCCGAAGGACTCGTCCCGGACGCGAAATTTTGGCATTCGCCTCTAGACATAGTCCGCGGGACTCGCGGCGTGGCACAGTTGGCCCGGGAACCTGGCCAGCCGGGCCAATAAGATCGTTTTAGTAGAACGTACCCGTACCGGCCTCCTACTTTTTACCCGGTTGAATTCCTGCTGGAAAATGCCACTCCATCACTGGGAGCAATCCACTTCCGTTCGCCTCGCGCCGCTTGACAAACTGGTTGTTCGTGAACTTGCATTCGAAACGCAGCCGTGCCGGGCTGGTCCGGTGCAGGGATCACCGTTCCCCGCGGAATCGATTTCTTTCGACCCGGGTGCCGTTCGCTCGTTGTCTCGGGGATTGAAGGAAATTCGGGATCGATGGCAGCGAAGAGGATTAGACGGAAAGGGTAGCGTAGGTTAGGTTACGGAGCCGAGGGGGTTGTTAAGCGAGAAAGAAGCTTCGGGATGATTGAGAGCCGAGCAAAGAAGCTGGATGATAAGAATGAGAAATTTATGATCGGATCGAGACTGCATTCTTCCGACATTTACCCTCGGATCATCGACAAACCATCAATAATCAACAATATCAATCAAGTGTATTAT
Source organism: Ceratina calcarata (assembly GCF_001652005.2). Lineage (NCBI taxonomy): Eukaryota > Metazoa > Arthropoda > Insecta > Hymenoptera > Apidae > Ceratina > Ceratina calcarata. Next base: position 340,850 of record NW_017132657.1, on the reverse strand, counting down.
AAATCCTGCGATCGACGCTGGTCTTCATTTATTTTTGTCCTTTGCTTTGCGTTTTTCTTTACAACGGATATCAATTATTCTTCTGCTCTGTGTAGAAATTGCAATAAAATCAGAACGATTTGCACCAGATCACTATCATAAAAATAACTAGGAGAAACCAGCCACTCCTACAAAACAATCAGTGAGAAAAAGACGAACGATGTTCTCCAGGCATTCCTTATCTTCGCTCGCAACCTCGTCCCAAACAATATATATGCAAATAACTATTCAGGTTTTTTCATCACGAATACCAACGGAAACGAATATATGAAATGTCGAATCAGGAAGCAACGTCAAATATCAAATCACGTTAACCGAACTGTAATTGAGTTCTGTTTCAAGAAATCCTCGAGTTAAGGAAGCTGTACCAATAATCCCTCACAAATCGAGCAAAACAATTCTTCGTCAAGCCTTGTTACACACTGTTACGTGATTCGAATACTAGGGAACGCTAACCCGCTCGCTAAAATCTTACGCGAGTCGACGATAACCGGGAGCTAGAAACCGGGGGCTTCGTGTCAGAGACACGCAGCTAAACAGACGGAACGGAATCGTCGCAGATTCATGGAACGGAGCTCGGTAATCGAATCGCGCGTGGCACGCGCGCGTTTCGACGCGACGTATCGCGACGCGCTGTTTCGAGGCTCCAATCAAGCCGGCATTCATCGCATTTGTTGCCAGCCAGCCTGTCTGCTTCCCCAACCAGGAGCCATGGATAAGTGCATTATCGGGCCGCGTGCCCGCGTGACGAGACGCGCGAATCAACGCCGGGAGACGCGACGCGCACTCCAGGAAAATCGGGAAATCGGTACTGGCGCGCGTGTCCGTCGCCGCCGCGGCGATTTCACGAAAATTCTATCACGGAGTCGAGGGTTAGGCGAGGAAATAAAATGTCGCTGCGATCGGGAATCAATGTTATTGCTAGATGGTGCGGGGGCCTTCGACCTCGAGGCAGCTTATGGCGGGACTAACGATGCGCGTGAATCGTTGCCTCGTCAGTGGCTGCTTGAAGAGGACGCTGATGAACAAGGAGAAGTATTATGAGATTGCCGTCCCACTTGTAGAATCGTAAAATAAACTGCTCGTCTGGGTGGAGTCGATCGGGCAGAAAGCAAACAAAATCTTACGTGTACACGTTTCGCAGCAGCCAAAAATTGTACGATTTGCACAAAATCGTCGAAAATTCAATTGAAAGATACGAGATTAAACAGTCAGGCTTAACAATAATAACAAATATAGGAATTTTTTTCGTAGAACAATAGTTATTGATTGAATCCAAACAGTAGGACGTTAATGATCATAGAATTCAATTCCCAGAGTATGAATCTTCGCATTCCGAAAGAATTAAATTACCTATTCAACAGATTTCGCAAGGTATCATTGAAACTCTCAATTACGCACTGTGGAACGTCAATCTTTCAATAAGCATTTCGCAAAGTCAATTTACTTAGATGCCTTTGCTCGGCCGCCAAGAATCTCACAAGAGATTTCAATCAAGTATACAGGAACGCTAGTTCGTTTGTTGAAAGTCGCCACACTCTTTGATAAAATTTCTTTGAAATTCCTACTCGAAGATACGTTGGTGATTGGGATCTATTCTGACGTGTAACTGTATATCTCGTTAGCATAATCACATAATTGGAGGTAACGAGTAAAAAGATTGTGGATAAAAAATGCGGGCTATGCAACGTTTTCGCAACCCCTGAGCCGGGCTTCTTTCACGGGGCGGGGGTTGCCGAAGAGTATCGGCACGATGGCATTGATATCATTGAAATCGAATACTCTTGTCCCTGGACGTGTTTGGCGATCTCTAGAAAGCCGACCAAACACCGATATCCTTGCGCCGTCGGGTTGCCTCGTTTTATCAACGTGCGTTGACACAAAAAAAGGAGGAAAACGAGAGAAAAGCTCAGCACGGTATCGGGTGGACTACTTGTAATTCGATGCTAGTGCCTGAAAGATTTTGTTATTTTATTATTAAG